>NW_026057732.1:0-16250 GCF_023721935.1 Panthera uncia
AGTTTTCATGTGTGGACAATCTTCTGTGCTTGTTATTCTGTGGGGATAATAATAAGATCCCATGGGCATATGATTATTTAAACAATTGAAAATGGGATGGATTCCCCCAAAAGTTGTATGCAAAGACTTTTCTCACCGTAGACCTATCAATAGATAAAGACTTTCGTGCTTTATATTCACTTGAGGCTTGGTTAATTCATAAATCTCTAAATATGCAAACCATATCCTCCCTAACCTGATCTGACAGTTACTAGAAACCCACCCCATATAATCCCAGGAAACCTGGTTTATTCAAAGGACGGGGCCACCCCCTTCAAATAGTTGGAGGTGGAATTCACAGATATACAACCGAGCAAAGGATTCAGGTACCTCATTGTAATTATCTGCACATATTCAGGATGGGTCAAAGCCTTCCCAACCAGGATGGAATGAAGTCGTGAGGTGGCCAAAGCTCTTCTTCGGGAAATTGTACCTTGGTTTGGTCTGCCCTTAACCATACATAGTGACAACGGACCTGCATTTGTGGCGGACATTACACAAACCCTGACCAGGTCCCTCAACATTACCTGGAAACTGCAACACACATCTTAGCTCTCCGAGAGTACCTACCCTTAGAGCTAAAGGTGATGCCTACTAAAAAAGATTTTTCAAAAAAGTCATCAAAGAAGGGAATGTTGGGAAAATAAGTAAAGTTATGTACCATAAGATGGCCAACAGGACTAACATAAACTCTAGTTCCCAGCTTAAAGACTCCTTCTGGGTTCTTCTTCCTGCCCCGCTTGCTGTGTGTGCCAAATTACTACTAATGTGGAATGCGGAAGTAACAGACGATGAATTGTCCCCCATGCTTGTGCTTGGGGCTCAGATCTCTGGAGAAGCATCTCCTCTGAGGCCGCCGGTGTAAAACGAAACTCTGATCCACCAAGAACTCTGAGTGCCGCTTGGTTTTTCTGCCAGCGACCCAGCCTGGTTCTGTAACAATACTGCACCACAACATATTACACTTTGTTTTGCCTTTGGATTGGAGCAACATATATTACTATATTATTACACACACACACACACACACACACACACACAGATGCACATGCACAAACATGTGCTCCACATGCAATCTCTGAACACTTTCGTGAAGATGACTAGGAGAAGAAAATGTTTCCCTTAGTTTGTACTACTTAGAAGGGACAGGCTTATAAATGATGTACTTCAATGTTTTCTGGAATATGTACAAACATACCCGTTTGAATGTGTTAACAGTTTATTCCTACAGGTCACATTGTAAAGAGAAATTCATGTTACCAGGAGGCAGTGGGAGTGTCTGCTATTGATGGAATCGTGCAGGACTCAGAGCTCCATGCAAGAAACTATACCCCATTTGATGTCATTATAGATTTACATATGGTAAACATTTAGAAATTCCGTTCTTTCAGTCTCTTTACTTACATTTGACCACAAGGAGTGGACCGTGTTTGTAGATGAATAATGAAAGAACATTCTCATTTGGTAACTTCGTAGGAAGATTTTTGTATTAAACCAATACAAATCTGACCTTAGGAGAGGAAGTGTAAGTGGGATGAAAGAAATGAATGAGACAGGAGGGAGTTGAGATTGAAGAGAAGTAGGGGGACCGGGATCTTCCTCGTCCCTCAAACACAGCTGTTTTGAGGTCAGATCACTTGGAACACTCAGGAAATTGATCTGTGGATTGGCAGAAGGATCTCCACAGATGGAGGGAGACAGCTTGGTAGAATCAGGTGTATGTATGTGAATTGGGGGACATAAGGCAGGGCAGGCATGGAGGGGAGGGAACCCCTTCTGTGGACAGACAAAAGGGACAGAAAGAGAGAGAGAGAGAGGCTGTGAAATTGTGGTATCAAGTCAGCAAAAGAGGTAAACCTCTCTGGACCACGGACTGGGGAACAAGAAATATGGAGAGATCCAGTTTCTTTTTTGTAAACAGCCTTTGGAGCTGAAACTCAGAGGTTTCAAAAGAATTTCTCTGGAGCAGATGGAGCCTTTGGCACGCCTAGGGAGGGGAGCTAACCCTGGGGTGGTAGTGACCTCGGGGGCACACTGTGAGAGAGCAGTCCCCTCCCTCCATATGGAGAGAAGAGGGTGTATTGCTCCCCAAGGACAAAAGACCCTGCAGTCACCAGCAAAAGGCTCCTTGTCATCTGGACGGAGTGCTGCTACCCCAGAACGGGGAGCGCCCTGGGTGGGATCCTTGAAGACATCAGGTTTTGAATCCCAGCTGACCCCAGTGAGGCACAGGAAGAGCATGGTTTGGGACACCTGATCCAAGGAGGAGAGAGCAGGGTGTCACCATTTTTCTCCCCATCACCATATGGTGGGGCCTGGGAGAGCAGAACAGTGGCCCCTAGTTTGGAGGCAGGACCTGCTTACACCAAATCCCGCCCCTCTGTGCCTGGTAACTGTTTCTCTACTGGAGTGAGATTGACACTGACTGAGCCAGACAGCCCCTCCTCCAGACCAACACAGCTCCTGGTCCTAGGGACCAACAGACAACTCTTTGTTTCTTTGTTTCTTTTATCCTCTTCTCTTCTTTTTTCTTTCCTCCCTCTTCTCTTTTCTTTTGGAATCAGGCTCATAGTTTCTGATTTGTTTTTGGTCAATTCTTATTTTATACACATATACACACACACACCCACCCTCACACATACGCACACATAGCCACACACACACCCATAGGATTAGAAGCAGACTTGTTCACTGAAACTTGGTAGGCCAGAAGGGAATGAAAGGAAATAGTCAATGTGCTGAATGGGAACAATGTGCAGACAAGAATCCTTTATCCAGGAGGGCTGTCATTCAGAATAGAGCGAGCAATAAAGATTTTCTCAGACAAACAAAAACTAAAGTAGTTCCTGACCATTAATCCAGCCCTGTAAGAGATCCTAAGTGGGGGCGGGGGGGGGGAGCTCTGTGGTTGGAAAGCAGCAAAGACTGCAAAGGACCAGAGACATAACCACAAACATGAAACCTACAGATAACAGAATGGCACTAAATACATATCTTCCAGTAATCACTCTGAAAGTAAATGGACTGAATGCCCCAATCAAAAGACCTTGGGTATCAGAATGGATAAAAAACCAAGACCCATCTATATGATCCCTACAAGAGACTCATTTTAGACCTGAGGACACCTGCATATGGTCCTGTCAATAGATGCAGGAAAAGTGTCTGACAAAATACAGCATCCTTTCTTGACAAAAAGCCACAAGAAAGTAGGGATAGAGGAACATACCTTAACATCATAAAAGCCATATATGAAAGATCCACAGCTAATAGTATCCTCCATGGCGAAAAACTGAGAGCTTTACCCCTGAGATCAGGAACACGACAGGGATGTCCATCTCACCACTGTTGTTCAACATAGTACTGGAAGTCCTAACCCCAGCAGTCAGACAACAGAAAGAAATAACAGGCATCCAAACTGGCAAAGGAGTCAAACTTTCACTCTTTGCAGATGCCATGATACTCTACATGGAAAACTGAAAACTCCATCAAAAAAAAAAAACTTCTGGAGCTGATGCATGAATTCATAAAGTCACAGGATATAGAGTCAATATACAGAAGTTGGTTGCTTTTCTAAACATCAATAATGAAGGAACAGAAAGAGATACCAAGGAATCGATCTTATTCCCAATTGCACCAAAAACATAGAATAGCTAGGAATAAATCCAGCCAAAGAGGTAAAAGATCTGTATGCTGAAAACCACAGAAAGTTTATGAAAGAAATTGAGGAAGAAGACACAAAGAAGTGGAAAAACATTCCATGCTCATGGACTGGAAGAACAAATATTGTTAAAATGTCGATACTACCCAAAGCAATCTACACATTCAGTGCAATCCATATCAAAAAACCCACCAGCATTCTTCACAGAGCTAGAACAAACAATCCTAAATTTTGTATGGATCTGCAAGCGACCCTGAATAGCCAATGTAATAATGAAAAAGAAAACCAAATCGGAGGCATCACAATCCGACTTTAAGCTGTATTACAAAACTGTAATCATCAAGACAGTATGGTATTGACACAAAAACAGACATAGAGACCAATGGAATAGAATAGAGAACCCAGAATTGGACCCACAAATGTATTTCCAACTGATCTTTGACAAAGCAGGAAAGAGTATCCGATGGGAAAAAGACAGTCCTTAGCAAATGGTGCTGGGAGAACTGGACAGTGACACGTAGAAGGAAAATGGACCATGTTCTGACTCCACACAAAAAAATAAATTCAAACTGGATGAAAGACCTAAATGTGAGAAAGGAAACCATGAAAATCCTATGGTAGAAAACAGGCAGAACCTCTGTGGCCTAGACTGCAGCAATTTCATTCTTGACATGTGTCTGGAGGCAAGGACAATAAAAGCAAAAATGCACTATTGGGACTTCATCAAGATAAAAAGCTTCTGTACAGCAAAGGAAACAATCAACAAAACTAAAAGGCATCTGAAAGAATGGGAGAAGATATTTGCAAATGACATATTGGATAAAGAGTTAGTATCCAAAATCTATAGAGGACTTACCAAACTTAACACCCAGAACACAAATAATCCAGTGAAGAAATGGGAAGAAGTCATGAACAGACACTTGTCCAAAGAAGACATCCAAATGGTAAACAGACACATGAAAAGATGCTCAACATCCCTCATCATCAGGGAAATAGAAATCCAAACCACATTGGGATACCACCTCACACCTCTCAGAATGACTAAAATGAAAATCTCAGGAAACAACAGATGTTGGTGAGGATGTGGAGAAAGGAGAACCCTTTTGCACTGCTGGTGGGAATGCAAACTAGTGGAGCCACTCTGGGAAACACTATGGAGGTTCCTCAAACAATTAAAAACCTACAACCTGCAATCGCACTACTAGGAATTTATTAAAAAATCACAAAAATGCTGATATCAAGGGGCACATGCACCACAATGTTGATAGCAGTACTATCAACAATAGCCACATTATGGAATGACCCCAAAATCCATCGACTGATGAATGGATAAGGAAGAAGTGGTGTATATACACAATGGAATTTTAGTTTGTGATGGAAAAGAATGAAATATTGCCATTTGAAACAACTTGGAGGGAGGTAGAGTATATTTGATAAGCGAGATAAGTCAGTGAGGGAAAGATAGATATGTTTTCACTTATATGTGGAAGTCGAGACACTCAACAGATGAACCTAGGGTAAGGGAAGGAAAAATAAGGTAAAACACAGAGAGGGGAAACCATAAGAGACTCTTAAATACAGAGAACAAGTTGAGGGTTGCTGGAGGTTGCTTGAGCAAGGGGGGGGTGGTATGAATGTATGATGGGCATTGAGGAGGGTACTTGTGATGAACACTGGGTGTCCTATGTAAGAGATGAATCATTGGGTTTTACTCCAGAAGCCAGACTACACTGTATGCTGAGTAACTTGAATATACACTAACTAACTAACTAACTAACTAACTAAGAAATGAATGCTACAACTTGTTTGTGTTAATTTTTCTTGGATTTACTAAATTATTATTGATGTATGCCATTTGACAAACTCAACGAGTACCAATGTGAATATATATATGTAATGAAATTATTGCCACCATTGTGTTAGCTAACACCTCCATCACGTCACATAATTACCATCTCTTCTTCATGGTGAGAACATTTGAGATATACTCTCTAGGCCACCTTCAAGTTGATAATACAATAATATTAACCATCATCACCATGCTGTACATTAGATGCTCTGGAGTTATTCCTCTTCAAACTGGACGTTTGAACTCTTTGCCAACAAACATCTCCCACTTCTCCTATCCCTTAGCCCCTTGTAACCACCATTCTACTGTCTGTATCTATACACGTGTTCTGGTTTCCACAAATATGTGAGATCACATAATCTTTGTCTTTCTCTTCTGACTTGTTTCACTTAGCCTAATGCCCATAGGGTCCATCCATGTTGTTGTAAAAGACAGGATTTTCTCCTTTCTCATGGCCGAATAATAATCCTTTAGATATGTATGCCACATCTTATTTTTTATTTTTTATTATTTTTAATTATTTATTTCTGAGAGAGACAGAGTGCGAGTGGAGGAGGTGCAGAGAGGGAGACACAGAATCCGAAGCAGGCTCCAGACTCCAAGCTGTCAGCACAGAGGCTGACACGGGGCTCAAACCCACGGACAGGGAGATCATGACCCTAGATGAAGTCAGATGCTCAACTGACTGAGCCACTCAGGCGCCCCCCACATCTTCTTTTTTAAATTTATTATTTAAATTCACATTAGTTAACATCTGGTGTAGTTTTGATTTCAGGAGTAGAACCCAATAATTCATCACTTACATATAACACTCAGTGACCATCACAAGTGCCCTCCTTACTGACCATCACCCATCCAGCTGATCGCCTTCCCCCAACAGTCTTCCAGCAACCCTCAGGTTGTTCTCTGTATTTAAGAATCTCTTATGTTTTGCCTCCCTCTCTGTCTTTATCTTATTTTTCCTTCCCTTCCCCTGTGTTCATCTCTGTATCTTAA
Source organism: Panthera uncia (assembly GCF_023721935.1). NCBI lineage: Eukaryota > Metazoa > Chordata > Mammalia > Carnivora > Felidae > Panthera > Panthera uncia. Next base: position 6,543 of record NW_026057732.1, read on the forward strand.
GTTCCACATATGAGTGAAATCATATATTTGTCTTTCTCTGACTGACTTATTTCACTTTGCTCAACACACTCTGGTTCCAGTGATGTGATTGCAAATGGCAAGATTTCATTCTTTTCCATTGCTGAGTAGTATTCCATTGTATATATACACCGTTTCTTCTTTATCCGTTCATCAGTCAATGGGCATTGGGCTCTTTCCATACTTTGGCTATTGTTGATAGCACTGCTGTAAACATTGGGGTGCACGTGCTCCTTAATTTCAGAGTTTTTGTATATTTTGGATAAAAACCTAGTAGTACAAATGCTGGTCGAAGTGTAGTTCTGGTTTTAATTGTTTGAGGACCCTCCATACTGTTTTCCAGAGTGACTGCATCAGTTTGCATTCCCAACAAGAGTACAAAAGGGATCCCCTTTCTCTTCATCCTCACCAACGTCTGTGATTTCCTCAGTTGTTAATTTTATCCATTCTGACAGGTGTGAGTTGGTATCTCATTGTGGTTTTGATTTGTATTTCCCTGATGATGAGTGATGTTGAGCAACTTTCCACTTGTCTGTTAGCCATCTGGATGTTCTTTGGAAAAGTGTGTATTCATGCCTTCTGCCCATTTCTTCACTTGATTATTTGTTTTTTGGGTATTGAGTTTCATAAGTTATGTTGGATTCTAACCCTTTTTGCAATGTATGCCACATCTTCTTTATCCAGTTTTCTGTTTGGACACTTAGGTTGTTTTCATATTTGGCTCTGTGAATAATGCTGCAATGAATATAGGGGTGCCTGCAACTCTCTGATACCCTGATTTCATTTCCTTTGGATATGTAGCTAGAAGTTCGTTGGTGGATACCACAGTTGTCCTGTGTGTAATTTTTTCAGGACCTTCATATTGCTTTTCATACAGGGTGTATCAAGTTACATCCCCATCAACAGTGCACATGGTTTCCCTCATCAACTTTGGCATTTTCTTTCTTTTTGATACTAGGCATTTTAAGAGGTAAGAGGTGGTATCTGATTGTGGTTTGTTTTGCACTTTCCTGATGACTATTTATGTAGAGTACCTTTTATGTCTATATGCCATTTGTAGGTCTTTGGAAAAATGTCCATTGAGTTCCTCTTCCGTTTTTATATTTTTTTAAACGTTTATTTATTTTTGAGACAGAGAGAGACAGAGCATGAACGGGGGAGGGGCAGAGAGAGAGGGAGACATAGAATTGGAAGCAGGCTCCAGGCTCTGAGCCATCAGCCCAGAGCCCGACGCGGGGCTCAAACTCACAGACCGTGAGATCGTGACCTGAGCTGAAGTCGGACGCTTAACCAACTGAGCCACCCAGGTGCCCCCCCTCTTCCCTTTTTAAAGATGGAATTGCCTTTTATTTATGTTACTGATTTGGATGAGTTTTGGATAGTAACACGTTATCAGGTAGAACATTTGTAAATATTTTCTCCCATTCTATTGATTGACTTTTTATTTTGTTCATTTTTTTTTCTGAACAGAATCTTTTTAGTATGATGTAGTCCCACTTATTAATTTTGTTATTGTGGTTGCTAAGTGCTTTTGGTATCATATTCAGGCTCTGGATTGAAATTTGGGTCACAAATGGTGGGCTGTGTTTGTAGTTAGGATAATGAAAGAACACCGTCATTTGGTAACTATCAACGTATCCAATGTTGGGTGGTTTTCTTTATATCATCTTTTAGTCTTAAAGTTTCAGGTCTTATGCTTACATCTTAACACATTTCAGATACCTTTTGCATGTTATCCTTGCTCAGGGGCCATGCTAATCTTCTCTGTATTGTTCTAATTTTAATAGTTTGCTGCCTAAGTGAGCACTCAAATGAGTTTTTGTGAGTGGTGCGACATAGGGCCTCCAATGTCATTTCTCTGCATGTAGTTGCCCAGGTTTCTCATGACCATTTTTAAAAGAGACTATGTTTCCCCATGAATAGTCTTGACACCTTTGTCAAATGTTAGTTGTCTGTCTATGGGTCGGTTTATTCGCGGGCTGTTCATTCTGTTCCTTTGGTGTATGGGTCTATTCCTTTAGCCAGTATCATACTGATTTCCTTCCTAGAGCTGTATAATATAGTGAGAGTCAGGAAGTTGGATGCCTTTAGCTTGTATTACTTTGTTGGGGTGGCCTTGGCAGTTTGGGGAATTTGTTTCAAATTTTTATTTAAATTCTAGTTAGTTACAGATAGTGTAATTTTGCTTTCAGGAGCCACTGCTTCCATATAACACCCAGTGCTCATCATAAGAAGTGCCCTCCTTGATACCCATCACCCATTTAGCCCATCCCCCACCCACCTTCCTCCATCAACCCTCGGCTTGTTCTCTAGTGTTAAGAGTCACTTATGGTTTGCCTCCCTCTACTTTTTTCCTTCCTATATATTCATCTGTTTTGTTTCTTAAATTCCTCCATTGAGTTAAATCATATGGATTCATATTTCTCTGACTGACGTATTTCATGTAGCATAATATACTCTAGCACCAACCATGTTCATCCAAATGGAAAATTTCATTCTTCTTCTTTTTTTTTCAATATATGAAGTTTATTGTCAAATTGGTTTCCATACAACACTCAGTGCTCATGCCAACAAGTGCCCTCCTCAATACCCATCACTCACCCTCCCCTCACTCCCACCCCCCATCAACCCTCAGTTTGTTTTCAGTTTTTAAGAGTCTCTTATGCTTTGGCTCGCTCCCAATCTAACCTCTTTTTTTTTTCTTCCCCTCCCCCATGAGTTTCTGCTAAGTTTCTCAGGATCCACATAAGCGTGAAACCATATGGTACCTATCTTTCTCTGTAAGGCTTATTTCACTTGGCATCACTCTCTCCAGTTCCATCCACGTTGCTACAAAGGGCCATAATTCATTCTTTCTCATTGCCACGTAGTACTCCATAGTGTATATAAACCACAATTTCTTTATCCATTCATCAGTTGATGGACATTTAGGCTCTTTCCATAATTTGGCTATTGTTGGGAGGGCTGCTATAAACATTGGGGTACAAGTGCCCCTATGCATCAGTACTCCTGTATCCCTTGGGTAAATTCCTAGCAGTGCTATTGCTGGGTCATAGGGTATTTCTATTTTTAATTTTTTGAGGAACCTCCACACTGTTTTCCAGAGTGGCTGCACCAATTTGCATTCCCACCAACAGTGCAAGAGGGTTCCCGTTTCTCCACATCCTCTCCAGCATCTATAGTCTCCTGATTTGTTCATTTTTGCCACTCTGACTGACATGAGGTGATATCTGAGTGTGGTTTTGATTTGTATTTCCCTGATGAGGAGCGACGTTGAGCATCTTTTCATGTGCCTGTTGGCCATCCGGATGTCTTCTTTAGAGAAGTGTCTATTCATGTTTTCTGCGCATTTCTTCACTGGGGTATTTGTGTTTTGGGTGTGGAGTTTGGTGAGCTCTTTATAGATTTTGGATACTAGCTCTTTGTCCGATATGTCATTTGCAAATATCTTTTCCCCTTCCGTTGGTTGCCTTTTAGTTTTGTTGGTTATTTCCTTTGCTGTGCAGAAGCTTTTTATCTTGATAAGGTCAGTACTTCATTTTTTTTTTAATTCCCTTGCCTTTGGGATGTGTCAAGTAATAGATTGCTAAGGCTGAGGTCCGAGAGGTCTTTTCCTGCTTTCTCCTCTAGGGTTTTGATGGTTTCCTGTCTCACATTCAGGTCCTTTATCCATTTTGAGTTTATTTTTGTGAATGGTGTGAGAAAGTGGTCTAGTTTCAACCTTCTGCATGTTGCTGTCCAGTTCTCCCAGCACCCTTTGTTAAAGACACTGTCTTTTTTCCATTAGACGTTCTTTCCTGCTTTGCCAAAGATTAGTTGGCCATACGTTTGTGGGTCTAGTTCTGGGGTTTCTATTCTATTCCATTGGTTTTTGTGTCTGTTTTTGTGCCAATACCATGCTGTCTTGGTGATTACAGCTTTGTCGTCGAGGCTAAAGTCCGGGATTGTGATGCCTCCTGCTTTGGTCTTCTTCTTGAAAATTACTTTGGTTATTCCGGGCCTTTTGTGGTTCCATATGAATTTTAGGATTGCTTGTTCTAGTTTCAAGAAGAATGCTGGTGCAATTTTAATTGGGATTACATTGAATGTGTAGATAGCTTTGGGTAGTATTGACATTTTGACAATATTTATTCTTCCAATCCATGAGCACAGAATGTTTTTCCATTTCTTTATATCTTTTTCAATTTCCTTCATAAGCTTTCTATAGTTTTCAGCATACAGGTCTTTTACATCTTTGGTTAGATTTATTCCTAGGTATTTTATGCTTCTTGGTGCAATTGTGAGTGGGATCAGTTTCTTTATTTGTCTTTCTGTCGCTTCAGTATTAGTGTATAAGAATGCAACTGATTTCTGTACATTGATTTTGTATCCTGCAACTTTGCTGAATTCATGTATCACTTCTAGCAGACTTTTGGTGGAGTCTATCGGATTTTCCATGTATAGTATCATGTCATCTGCAAAAAGTGAAAGCTTGACTTCATCTTTGCCAATTTTGATGCCTTTGATTTCCTTTTGTTGTCTGATTGCTGATGCTAGCACTTCCAACAGTATGTTATACAACAGCGGTGAGAGTGGACATCCCTGTCGTGTTCCTGATCTCAGGGAAAAAGCTCTCAGTTTTTCCCCATTGAGGATGATGTTAGCTGTGGGCTTTTCATAAATGGCTTTTATGATCTTTAAGTATGTTCCTTCTATCCCGACTTTGTGAAGGGTTTTTATTAAGAAAGGGTGCTGAATTTTTCAAATGCCTTTTCTGCATCGATTGATAGGATCATATGGTTCTTATCTTTTCTTTTATTAATGTGATGTATCACATTGATTGATTTGCAAATGTTGAACCAGCCCTGCATCCCAGGAATGAATCCCACTTGATCATGGTGAATAATTCTTTTTATAAGCTGTTGAATTCGATTTCCTAGTATCTTATTGAGAATGTTTGCATCCATATTCATCAGGGATATTGGCCTGTAGTTCTCTTTTTTTACTGGGTCTCTGTCTGGTTTTGGAATCAAAGTAATACTGGCTTCATAGAATGAGTCTGAAAGTTTTCCTTCCCTTTCTATTTCTTGGAATAGCTTGAGAAGGATAGGTATTATCTCTGCTTTAAACATCTGGTAGATCTCCCCTGGGAAGCCATCTGGTCCTGGACTCTTATTTGTTGGGAGATTTTTGATGACTGATTCAATTTCTTCGCTGGTTATGGGTCTGTTCAAGCTTTCTATTTCCTCCAGTTTGAGTTTTGGAAGTGTGTGCGTGTTTAGGAATTTGTCCATTTCTTCCAGGTTGTCCATTTTGTTGGCATATAATTTTTCATAGTATTCCCTGATAATTGCTTGTACCTCTGAGTGATTGGTTGTAATAATTCCATTTTCATTCATGATTTTATCTATTTGGGTCATCTCCATTTTCTTTTTGAGAAGCCTGGTTAGAGGTTTATCAATTTTGTCTATTTTTTCAAAAAACCAACTCTTGGTTTCATTGATCTGCTCTACAGTTTTTTTAGATTCTATATTGTTTATTTCTGCTCTGATCTTTATTATTTCTCTTCTTCTGCTGGGTTTTGGCTGTTTTGCTGTTCTGCTTCTATTTCCTTTAGGTGTGCTATTGGATTTTGTATTTGGGATTTTTTTTGTTTCTTGAGATAGGCCTGGATTGCATTGTCTTTTCCTCTCAGGACTGCCTTCGCTGCCTCCCAAAGCGTTTGGATTGTTGTAGTTTCATTTTCGTTTGTTTCCATATATTTTTAAATTTCTTCTCTAATTGCCTGGTTGACCCATTCATTCTTTACTAGGGTGTTCTTTAACCTCCATGCTTTTGGAGGTTTTCCAGACTTTTTGCTGTGGTTGATTTCAAGCTTCATAGCATTGTGGTCTGAAAGTATGCATGGTATGATTTCAATTCTTGTATACTTATAAAGGGCTGTTTTGTGACCCAGTATGTGATCTATCTTGGAGAATGTTCCATGTGCACTCGAGAAGAAAGTATATCCTGTTGCTTTAGGATGCAGAGTTCTAAATATATCTGTCAAGTCCATCTGATCCAATGTATCATTCAGGGCCCTTGTTTCTTTATTGACTGTGTGTCTAGATGATCTATCCATTTCTGTAAGTGGAGTGTTAAAGTCACCTGCAATTACCACATTCTTATCAATAAGGTTGCTTAATTTTGTGATTAATTGTTATATATATTTGGGGGCTCCTGTATTCGGCTCATAGACATTTATAATTGTTAGCTCTTCCTGGTGGATAGACCCTGTGATTATTATATAATGCCCTTCTTCATCTCTTGTTACAGCCTTTAATTTAAAGTCTAGTTTGTCTGATATAAGTATGGCTACTCCAGCTTTCTTTTGGCTTCCAGTAGCATGATAAATAGTTCTCCATCCCCTCACTCTCAATCTGAATGTGTCCTCAGGTCTAAAATGAGTCTCTTGTAGAAAGCAAATAGATGGGTCTTGTTTTTTTATCCATTCTGATACCCTATGTCTTTTGGTTGGCGCATTTAGTGCATTTACATTCAGTGTTATTATAGAAAGATATGGGCTTAGAGTCATTGTGATGTCTGTATGTTTTATGCTTGTAGCGATGTCTCTGGTACTTTGTCTCACAGGATCCCCCTTAGGATCTGTTGTAGGGATGGTTTAGTGGTGACGAATTCCTTCAGTTTTTGTTTGTTTGGGAAGACCTTTATCTCTCCTTCTATTCTAAATGACAGACTTGCTGGATAAAGGATTCTCGGCTACATATGTTTTCTGTTCAACACATTGAAGATCTCGTGTCAATCCTTTCTGGCCTGCCAAGTTTCAAAAGAGAGATCAGTCACGAGTCTAATAGGTCTCCCTTTATATGTTAGGGCACGTTTATCCCTTGCTGCTTCAGATTTTTCTCTTTATCCTTGTATTTTGCCAGTTTCACTATGATATGTCGTGCAGAAGATCGATTCAAGTTACATCTGAAGGGAGTTCTCTGTGCCTCTTGGATTTCAATGCCTTTTTCCTTCCCCAGCTCAGGGAAGTTCTCAGCTATTATTTCTTCCAGTACCCCTTCAGCACCTTTCCCTCTCTCTTCCTCCTCTGGGATACCAATTATGCGTATATTATTTCTTTTTAGTGTATCACTTAGTTCTCTAATTTTCCCCTCATACTTCTGGATTTTTTTATCTCTCTTTTTCTCAGCTTCCTCTTTTTCCATAATTTTATCTTCTAGTTCACCTATTCTCTCCTCTGCCTCTTCAATCAGAGCCGTGGACGTTTCCATTTTATTTTGCATCTCGTTTAACGCGTTTTTCAGCTCCTCCTGACTATTCCTTAGTCCCTTGGTCTCTGTAGCAATAGATTCTTTGCTGTCCTCTATACTGTTTTCAAGCCCAGTGATTAATTTTATGGCTATTATTCTAAATTCACTTTCTGTTATATTATTTAAATCCTTTTTGATCAGTTCATTAGCTGTTGTAATTTCCTGAGATTCTTTTGAGGGGAATTCTTCCGTTTGGTCATTTTGGATAGTCCCTGGAGTGGTGCGGACCTGTGGGGCAATTCCCCTGTGCTGTGGTGTATAACTAGAGTTGGTGGGCAGGGCCGCAGTCAGCCCTGATGTCTGCCCCCAGCCCCCCACAGTCAGACTGGCGTGTGCCTTCTCTTCCCCTCTCCTAGGGGCAGGATTCACTGTGGGGTGGCGTGGCCCGTCTGGGCTATTTGCACACTGCCAGCTTGTGGTGCTGGCTATATGGCATATTAGCTTGGGTAGATAGGAAGGTGCAAGGGGGCAGAAGGGGCAGGCTTAGCTCGCTTTTCCTTTGGTGATCCACTTCAGAGGGGCCCTATCGCAGGGGGAGAGAGTCAGACCCGTCATCGGAGGGGTGGCTTCGCAGAAGCACAGCGTTGGGTGTTTGCCTGGAGCAAGCAAGTTCCCTGGCAGGAACTGGTTCCCCGTGGGATTTTGGCTGGGGCATGGGTGAGGGAGATGGTGCTGGCAATCACCTTTGTTCCCTGCCAAACTGAGCTCTGTTGTCCCGGGGCTCAGCAACTCTCCCTCCCGTTGGCCTCCAGCCCTCCCGTTCTCTGAAGCAGAGCTGCTAGCTTATAACCTTCCAGATGTCAAGTCCCGCTTGCTGTCAGAAAACACTCCCTCTGGCCCCTCCGCTTTTGCCAGCCAGACTCGGGGGTCTGCTTGGCCGGCGGGCCGCCCCTCCGCCCCGGCTCTCTCCCTCCAGTCCGTGGAGCGCGCACCGCCTCGCCGCCCTTCCTACCCTCTTCCGTGGGCCTCATCTGCACTTGGCTCCAGAGACTCCGTTCTGCTAGTCTTCTGGCGGTTTTCTGGGTTATTTAGGCAGGTGTAGGTGGAATCTAAGTGATCGGCAGGATGCGCGGTGAGCCCATAGTCCTCCTATGCTGCCATTTTCCTGAGACTTGGAAAAAATCTTTAGTGTTCTATAAAACATGTAGGTCATTCACAGATGGGAGCTGAGGTAGCTGGGGAGGTCTAGGAAGTTACTTGTCCTCTATGAGATACATGAACTAATAGAAGAGACAGATTAGGTCTGTCTGGAATTGTCCTCCATAGTCATTGTCCCTGAGGATTGCCACGTCTGGGCAGCTCAGTGACAAGGGCTAATTAAGAGCGTGGGGCATCCGTTCCCCAGAGACGTCAGCAGGGGAAGGGACTTGGTTCTGTGTGCCAGCCCAGCCACAGCTCAGAGTCATAGCTCCCTCTCGCCTGGTTGAAAGGGTCTCATAGACACACAGGCAGGTCACCGTTCTCAGGAAACCATACTTAGAGTCTGTGACTGCCTTCATCTTCTACCTCTGAGAGCCAACGTGCAGATCTCTGGTGTCACACGAGGACCTGTGAAGTCATCCTGAGAAAGTGTCCTTTTGCTTAAGAAAAACGTATGGATGACCCAGTGCTGGTCGAGTCAACCTTTGTGTTTCCTGCAGGCACTGATCCTACATGTCTGCGTTCCTGTCCCCAGAGCTGTATTTAGGCAGTAACTTGGAATGAGGTAGGGAAATAGCTTTGAATCCACAGGGAAGGCGAATAAAGGTGAGTGAAATATAACTTGGTCTCTGTGTTGCTGTAGGAATTGGCAAGTTAGTTCATTTCCAGTTGGAATTGTTCTTGAAAGAAACAAATCTGTATTGATTGCATATATGGTTTATTGTCTACAATAACAGACTGTGGATATTCACCAGATAGAAGAACTAAATTTACTTGTCAGTATAGATGTCAACAGGTCGTTCCTAGACATCCATTCTGTTGTACATTCATATTCCTCTGTATGCACAAGTGGAAAATAAATATTCATATTGAGTGGTAATAAAATATGCCCTTCAGTATTAGAACAGTAGACTCTGCATATGTGTAAAAATATTAGAATATCTGCTTCAAGTCCCTCCTTTGGTTCCTTATTATCTGTGAAATTAGATTCTATTTGTGCTCTATGCTTAAAACACAGTGTCAGTATTTACACTACTTGCCCATTTAGTCTCATGGGAGTTACCAAAAGCTATAAGATAGGTATGGCATTTTACAAATACTGTGTTGAAAATTACAAGGGGGAAGGCACATGTAATGAATATTGTGTGAGTGCACCTTTATTTGAATTTATTGTTAATAAGAAATGATGATCCTTCAAGTGAGTACAAATAGCAATATGATGACGAGAAAAGCAGTAAGAAACCTGAATGTTTAC
>NW_026057733.1:0-6655 GCF_023721935.1 Panthera uncia
CCTACGGGGACCAATGGGTACCCTTTCCCTATGGAGACCAAAAGGTGTCCCTTCCCTATGGGGACCAACGGGTGCCCATTCACAGATTTGGTGACAGTGCTATGAGATGAGCTGCTTGTCTGTAGGACCCTCCTTGCCCATTTGGTCAGCACCCTTGTGTGAGGCACAACCTAGCCGGGTCTATGCAGTAGGCCTGGCTGTATTGCCATGGCAGAGCGGGAGCAGGGGAGGAAGGTGGCATTTCGTAGTGCATACTTGTAGGAAATCAGAGCTTAATAGGTGCTCCCTGAAGAAGGAGGAGTTAGGGGCTGGCCTCCCGCACCAGGTGACAGTTGAGATACAGACAAAGCACTAACAGTGACCAGAAGAGACCAGGATGCCAGTGTCCTGCAGGGCACGTGTCAGAGGCACCCTATCCAGACGTCAAATCTGGGAGCACGTGGGGCTATCAGCGGGCAACAACTCTCTGAGGGCCCCAGGGGACAGGAGCCAGCGGGGGCTGGTGCCTGACGCCAGGATGACAGTCAACCTGAGGGAGGGATATTTGTTTCAGGATCAAAAGGCCCCATCAATTCTCCTCCTTTGAGGTCGTGTTCTGTATGGGGAGGCTAATGACAAGGGAGGTGGGGGTGACCTTGGGAAATGGGGTAACACCAGGGTGTCTGTGCTGGGGACCCTGCTAGACACCACGCGGCTCAGCTTTCCTCTCCCTCGGGGTCAGCCTGTGCCCAGGGCCACAGTCATCACAAAGGACGGCCAGTTATTCATGAGTGTCATCAGCGAAAACAAGAAAAAATGGAAACAATCAATTCAGGGTGTGGAGAAGCCATGCTGGGACAGAAAGGCACACTGCAGTCTTAGCACCAAAAATGGCCAAGGTGGGGACATCAGTGACGTTCCAAATGGAATCCACAGTCTGACTCCACATCCAGATCTTCCAACTCCACTTTTCACTTCAAGGTCTCCCATCGTGTGTGTTTGGAAGGCTTTGGCCATCAAAGGCGTAGTGGTTTCTGTGCTCTGTGGCTGAGGCTGGGCTGGTCTCGGGACGAGGTTTGATAGGGTGCCATGGGGCACAACTCCTACATCTCCTTATTGTGCATCCCGCTCTGTGGGAGAGAGAGGTTTCAGGTTCCTTGTTCTGCAGACGTTGAAAACATCACTAGGTGCCAAAGGCCTTGGTTAATCTCATGTGTGGTACGGGTATCTGTTTTATACAAAATTTCATCTTATATGTTTGTCGATATGAGAAACAGCCATTTCACTATATTGTTTCCGGAAAGAAGTAATAGCTTCTCAAGGGAAATAAGCTAAATTAGTTCGAGAAGTTTGAAAGAGGGGCATCTGGGGGACTCAGTGGGTTAAGCTTCCGACTCTTGATTTCGACTCAGGGCATGATCTCACGGTTCGTGAGTTCGAGCCCTGTGTAGGGCTCTGTGCTGACAGCATGGAGCCTGCTTGGGAATCTCTCTCTCTCCCTCTCTCTCTGCCCTTTCCCTGCTCTCTCTGTCTCACAAAATAAATAAACATTAAAAAAATAAAAGAATTTCCGAAGAAGTCAATATTTTAATTCAAGCGAAGATGTTTTGAGACATGTGCTCCAGACCTGGGTGTAAGCTGAGTCCAGGAGAAGACAATTTGTTAGGGCTCAGGGTCCCCAGCGTAGGGTCTTCTGGAAGAGCGATGATTCTCAACTCTGGGTGCCCGTGGATATCTACTGGGGAGTATTTTAAAATGCTGATGCCCGGGCCCGCCCTCTGAGATTCTGGGTCCTTTGGTCTAGAGTGCGGCCCGGGAATCTGTCTTGCAAAAGGCTCACCCTGGGTGGATGCTGAAAACCAGGGCATAGGATTATCCGGGCTAAAGACCAACCACATGGAAGGTTGGGTGATTGCCCTGCAGGGAGGTTGTAAAGTTGACAAACACTAACTGGGCCAATCCCTTCTCGGGAGCATCTCAAAGCAAACAGCTCTCATTAGCTCCTCTCCAACGTGACTCATTATCCAGCCGCCCCTAAATTAGCCTGAGCGCATCCCCATGCGTTTCAGGGAAGCGGTGAGTGGCAGCTTGTCCCAAAATGGAAATGCAGATGACAGAAGCTTAATTGAAATAGAATAATCAGTATTTTTAAGACCCCCACTCTTGGAAGCATGGCTTGGGCTGGAAGTGAAGGCGACATGGCCCCGAATCACAGCGAGCTGAGCTGAAATTATCGTGACTCAGTGGTACCGACGGAGTGGCTTTGTAGCCTCTGGACTTGTCTCTGCCGGTGTCCCCGACTCCGATCACATTTTACCCCCTTAGTGCACTGCACACGCCTCCAGCGCCAGACTACATCTTACCCATCTCAGAAATCTCCATGGCATCCGGCGTGGCATCAGACTCCTGACAGGAACTCAGTGTTTCTTTTTTGAAGAATGAACGAATCATGTCACCAGTGTCTGGGATGTGGAAGATGCCACCAGCCTCCGTGAGGCTGACGGGAGGCACACCTCACCAGCGGCTGAAAGGTTCCCGCCGCCCCAGGATGACCCGAGGAGAGAGACAGATGCCAGTTGGCGTTTTCAACATGGCGGCGATCCGTCCTTTACCAAGTTCAGTCACTGGAAGTAGGAACGAGGGAGCTGAGGGACGTCATATCTTCAAATTCAACAGCAGTGAGCATGTTATAGCTGCTAAGTCCTGCATCTAAGACCTACCTGTGTGCAACATCCTTGGGAAGGATGGGGACTGACAGGTGAAGGCCCCATTTGTCCACTCACTCATTCAATCGGCAATGCTCTTTGGAAGGTCAGTGTGTGCTGGGCACCGACCACAGCTTGTCCCCGTAGAGGTCGCCATCTAACGTGGACACAGACTAACACAAACAATTCCAACTCCATTTGAGGGCCAGCAATGGTACACGAGAGGCATGGGGACCCTGAGGATAAACACAGGACCTGGCTGGGAAGGAGAGTGCCCAGAGATGGTGGGCATTACTAATCCAGAGAAATTAGGGCAAGGATAGGAGAGGTCAAGATGGGAGAGATCTTCTCTCTGGCGTTGTGACCACTTAACATCCTGTCTAAATGATGCTGATTTTAGGAGGCCAGTGGTTTGCGCGACTGGGCCGTATGTCTTTAGGGTGTCTGTGCAGAACCGAAAACCATAGAATTGTCAAACAAGAGGACTGGACTCCTAGTTTACGATGAAGTAGAACAAAACACGTACCGTCTACGAAACTACCTGGAAATGCAGCGAAATGTTGAGCCCTAGGTAAAAGGGACAAGTAGGCTTTTCTTGGTTCCTGAGAGTCAAGAATGGTGGAAGCTGGTTGAGGACATGAGCGGGTCTCTTGCGACCAAGTCAGTCGTGTTTGCTATCTAATCCACGTCTTGTTTCCGGTAAGTTCCCAAGACATTGCTGGTGAGCCATGGATGGGTTGCCCAAGCAGGTGCCTGCCCTGTGCCGGGATGGTGGCAGTTGCCTTGTCAAACGTCTTTGGGTTTCAACGGCCAACATTTGTCTTGCTTTTTCATTGCATTTCACTGGAATGCTAACACCAAAGAAAATGGTCTGAATGTTTGGACGTGATTTAACTTGTCCATATGGAAGACGGTGTGCCTGGCAGCAGCTGTTTACGTTTACTCCTCAGATCTGTTATTCCTACCAGATTTCTGCTGCCAGACCAGCGTCTTGTAATCTTTTAGAAGCAGGGCTGCAGAGCAGATTTTCCACAACATTATACAGACCATAAAAGTACTAGGAAGAAGGCAGGAGGTGTGAGTCCAAGGGCACAGCTATGTATTCTGGCACCGTTTTCAGGGAGGCTTTGGGTTAATTCCTGTCAATTCAAGCGGGCAACGATGCCGATGAGCGATGGCCAATCTGTCCTCACCCATAGCCTCCTTTGGACAAAGATGGGGGCTTTCTATTTCTAGAACATGTGCTTTAATGAAGCACATTCCTGTTGGGCATCTTTCAGCAGGCTGCTCCTGTGACAACAGGTCAGCTCTGAGCACCGTTCCTAAGAGGACAACATTGTTCCCTGCTCGTGACAGGGCAAGGCGAGGGGTTGGACCTCACAGGGCAATGAGCGTTTTCCCCATGTCAGTAGTTGGAGTCAGTAAATGGGCCCGTTTGAGATTTGTGCTTACGCACACTCCTGAATCCCCCATGCAGTCCTGTCTTCCTCCTGCCATCTTGAAGACAACCACGTAAAAGAACTTAAAATGTGTGTTTTGCCTGAATCCCCCACGACAAGAAGTGAACTAAGCCAAGAGAGGGCTGCTGTCCGGGAGTGTGGAGGGACTCTGATCCCTGGAGCCCTTGACAAATGGTCTCCCGGTGGTGGAACCAAATTGCCACTTAAGTCCCCGTGTCTCCTTCATAAACGTCTTTCAAGAGGTAACGTCCAGTGGAAAAGATGCGAGCATCGGTACCAAGATACTCTCTGAATGAAGGTCGTGAGCCACGAGGGCCCCGAGAGCGGAATGTCGCGTCCTGAAACCCGTGTGGAGAGAGAGCTAGGGGCACAGTCTCCCCCTCGGACCACGGCAGTGTCCCTCTCCGATGAGAAAAGTAACTGCAAGAAAACTCGAGTGACCAAAATCTCTTTAATAAATCCACTGAAGAGTAAAAGATATGAACCATTGTCTTCGGTTGGTCTGCAACCCAGAAATAAACACTTACTTCCGCACGTTGGCTGTGAAGCATAGTACAACCAGGGTGTCTAAGTAAGGAGGCGTGGTAAAGACTACTATTTTTATACTATTTAAAAATCCCATGGCCGGTATTCAATAAATGTTCACTGAAAGAATGAATTAGAATATCGGGCAGTGAACAACTATCTTAGATACAAAAACATCGCCTTTACACCTAGACCATGGATCGGCCCCGTCCAAGTCCCTCCCACCACCTGGTGATGGCTTCCATCCCTTTTTTCCCTGGCTAACACATCTCAATTTTTTTTGAGTGCCATTTTCCCTCACCCTAGGATTAAGTATTTTCTGACCCAAGCCAGCCGTGGCCGTCCTGTCCATTTGTCCCTGCGGGCATCTACGGGTTCCGAGTGACCGACCCGTGGCCAGTGAGATGCGCAGGGAGTCAGCTGGAACATTTCTGGGAAATCGTTCTCTCCCTGACGGTAAAAAAAGAGAGCTTTGCAAAGATGCCTTTTGTTTCCCGTCCTTCGTGCTGGGGACGCTGGGCGTGAGAATGTGAGCCATTTTGTAACCATCTGGGGGACACACACTGAGCCCCTGGGCACAGCAGACTGGAGATGGCGGTTGGGGAGGGGGCTCGGACTCTGGTTCCTTGTGTGTGTGTGTATGTATGTGTTGTTTTTGGCCTCGGTGTTAGCTGCTTTGCTGAGAGCTTATAGGTCATAGATTTACAAGGCTTCCCTATGTTAGGCTCACCATCTAGAATGAGCCTGGGACACATTTGACAAATATTTGCACGTTAGAGGAATGTCCGTCCCAGCTCCGGAAAGAAAATGTCCCGGGCGGGGGGCTCAAGAAACACATGTGTATCTCTCAGGGCTCTGCAGGCTGCTCGTCCCAGAGCAAGGGGCCGGGAGCTGGGGTTCCGGGTGAGGTCCTCTCTGGGGCCTGCCGATGGCCACCCTCCCGTGGCGCTCACGTCAACTCCTCTCCGTGCCAGGGAGCTGAGGGCTCCGGCGTCTCGTCCTCTTCTTATGAAAACACCGATCTTGTCGTGGGGCCCCGCTTCCAAATATCCTCACCCTGGAGGTCGCAGCTTCAGCGTGTGAGTTTTGTCGGCGCGTGGACGCGGGGCCCATAAGCGAGGGGCTCGAGTAGGAAGATGCGGCGAGATCGACAGTCGCCCCATCCCCGTTTCGGGGAAAACGACGTCGTGCACACGGAGCGTGGCGTCTCCGGCTGCGTTCTCTGGAAGCGGCGCCTGAGGTGGGGACTTCCGTGCAGGTGACTGGCTGGGGGCGTGCTCCCAGGCACCCAGGACGTGACAGAGGGAAGCCAGGTGGGGTCTCGGCAGCCGAGGGCTGGCTCCGGCCTGACCCTACACAGGCACCCTGGAGGGACACTGCTCCACAGACCCCATCGCCCCTTGAGATGCGCTTCTTGGGAACCGTCGGCCGGCCCCCGCACTGTGGCTGGGGGGACGGGGGAGGGCGGTACCCCGGGGTCGGGGGCGCCCCCCTCCGACGACGGACACCTGGCCCCTCGCCCCTCACCCTCCCCGTGGTGGTGGGGTGTGTGCGCCGACCCGGCAGGGGCTGGGGGTGCGGGGAGCGCTGTCCATCGCCCGCACCCCTCGCACTGCGCAGACCCGATTGCGTCCGCCTGAGGCCTCTCCGTCCCACAGAACAGCTCCAGGGCCCAGATGGTCGCGGAGTCCGGGGACAGTTAAAGGAGGCTTCGAGGGACGAACTGCACTCCCTCTGCTGCTCACCCTGGGACTGGGACTGACACTCAGAGTCCCCTCCTCTACAGCCCGGTCCAGGTTCTCTGCCGTGGCTCGCGTTTCTGCAGGGCCGGGTGGCTGGCTTGGTGGGGCCCAGAGTCACCCTTGAGGGTTTCTGTGTTTTCATCAGGCTGCATTTAAGCACTTGTCTGTCTGCAATGAAAACTGGTCATGAGAGAAGCAAGGCTCGTCCCCGGGGTTGGTATGGGCCCCAAACACATTCCTTCCC
>NW_026057733.1:6755-16534 GCF_023721935.1 Panthera uncia
GTATATCAGCAGCCCTACACGTCGGTCAGGGTCAGCTGCCCCTCCCCGCACAGCGATGCCTTTCTCCTGCCTGGAGGAGTCTGAACAGCGGCCTGTTTTTCTGGGGTCCTGTCACCCTTTTTCTTATGGTTGCTAGGGAGCCGAGGGCTGAAGGAGCACTACCCACCATGAGCCCCGTCCTGCAGGGGACGCCACCACTGAGCGGTGGGACCCCCCTCGTGGGTGCATCTCTAGGGCACCTGGAATCGCCATCACCAACGATTACGACAAAAACTTGTCAGTGTCTGCGGTGCGTACAACGTAAAGACGGCGAGGCCGAGGACTCAGGACTGGATTCATCAACGAGCCCGTGAAAACGTCTTCCACCTCACCAGTAACCCCGGGCACACAGATTAAAAGAACAATCTGACGCCATCCCTTATGCTTCAGATTGGCTCAGCCTGTTAAGCGCCCGGCTCCAGCTCAGGTCACGATCTCATGGTTCACGGGTTTGAGCCCCGCGTCGGGCTCTGTGCTGACGGGCTCGGAGCCTGGAGCCCGCTTTGGATCCTGTGTCTCCCTCTCTCTCTGCCCCTCCTTCACTCACACTCTGCCGTCTATCTCAAAAATAAATATTAAAACATTTAAATCTGCAGGTTGCTTAAAAGGCTCCAAGAAGATTTCTGGATGTTGCCCTTCCGTGCTGTGTGGCCGTGTCCTGGAGGGCTTTCTTTTCGCCCCGTCTCCATCATCCTGTTCCTTTCACGGCTGCCGTTTCGTGAGACTTGGTTCTTATCATTCACAAACGGTTCCATTTCATCTCTGAACTCATGTGTGGTGGCCAATATTACACCCTTTATTATACTACGGAACAGCCTGTGAATGGAAAGATAGAGTTTTTTTCCAGGATCAGAATGGTAAATAACGGCAAATTATGACCAGTGCAGAGTTGAACTTGGCCACAGACCGGGTGTGAGTGGACATGACTGTGCGTGCAATCACGTGTGTGTGCGTGTGTATGTGTGTGCGAGAAGGATCATGTCCAGCCTTGGGACAGAGCAGCAGCAAGGCAGAGACCTGTCCCGGCTCTGCTCCCAGCTTCCCTGGACTTCTTGGCGGATTATTTAATCACTTTTTACATCTGACATCCCTAAAATCCCTTCCAGCTCAGGTCTTAGGTTCTGTGACATGCAGGGGTGGGTTGGCACGGGCACAAGCTTTGGCTGTGGAAGGACTGGTCCGGGGCGACGTGTGAAGCCCGCCCCCAGTGTGGCCCCAGAGGCCATGCCAGGTGGCGCAGACCCGCAGGTGTGGACCAGGCGAGACCCATCGTGACACAGTCATCGCCGCTGGGGAGCACCGGTGCCGTCACTGCCTGAATGTGGCCTCTGTCCACACACACAACACCTTCTCTCTCCTGGACTCCTGTGGAGTTTGCCAAGCTGTGTTCAGAAACCAAACTGTCAGGGCGTAAACTCTGTGCGGACCTGTGGTGGGTTATAAGTGTCCCGTAGCCCCTCGTCCTTGTAAGGCCCAGAGAAGTCCCTTTTGCAAAAAATATGACAAAGTTTGGTTGCCCCAAAATAGCCCCTTGGCGAATGTGGTTTTCTACTGCAGACACTTTGATCAAACTCTGGAAACCACGAGAGCAGAGTTTTACGGACAGTGGGAGACAAGGCCGTGCAGGTGCCGAACTTGGATCGGTACCCGTGGACTGGCCAGCTGTGACCCGGAGGGACTCTGACTTCTGTGAACCTCATTTTCTTTGTAAAGTGGGAAAAGCCGCACTGACAGGCCAGGGGCTGGTGAGGGTCACGCTTGGCTGTGCAGCTCTAAGGCTCTATAATGATCCTGTGCTCTCTCGTAACATGTGCTCCTCTTGGGGCCACAACAAAACTCGGAAGGCGCTCTGTTTTATGGACGAATTGAGTGCAATGGAATGGTCCACTAATGTAAAGCACAGGGAGGGCAATCCTGCCGGGAAAGAGAACTTGGCTTTGTTTGTAAACTGGTAACACAGAAGGAAAAAGGAAAATGGCAGCATGGTGGGCACCTAAACGTTGATTCAGCCGAGGCGCGAAACTGAAGGGTGTGACTCCAGAGAATCCCAGTCTGTAGATGTGCGACTCTGGGAACCCTGCCCTCAGCTGTCCCCCGTCTCCTGTCACCGGTCCCCTTTGATATGCCGATGGCACTCCACCCCGGAGCCACTGGAAAGACAGCCAGACTCGGAACTTGGAGAGAGTCCTAGGATTCAGAATTGAAAGGAGGGAAGGAGTTGGAAAGGCAGCACCGAGGTGAGGGAACCAAATAGTTACAGTAGACTCCTCAATGACCTTCTCCCATTTTTCTCTCTCCCTCAAATAACTCCACCACATCCCCTGCAAGTTTTCTCTCTGTTACCTGGCCTGGGATGATGGGGTCACTTGTCACAACAGGTGCATCTTTAAGAACTTCAAATACAACAGGCAGGACATTAGTGTGCAGAGTCATTGGGGCTTCCTCCTTCCCTCCCTCAGCCCTGAACTGACAAGGCCTGCAAAGGCTTTGGAAGTTTTGTTATTGGGGGAACGATGAGATTAATCGGGAGTGTGGAGCACTTGGCGGTGGGTGGGGGGGGGGGACAGGCTGGATGAGACTCTCCAGTGGGTACTGGGGACCCCAGGAAGGCACAGGGTGCCTGGGACCCAAGTGCTCAGGACAGAGGAGATGGACAGATGCCTAAGGCAGGTCCCGTTTACTGCCCTTCCCTCGGGCCCTCCTCCTGCGGGGTAAAGAGGGGACATGCCACACGTCTCTTCCTTGTGCTTCTCCGCCTGTCGGTGCCCCAGATTCCACAGCAGAGAATTCAGGCCACTGCAGGGGCCTGAGGGGCTCAGCCCCACGGTGGCGCTCTTGAGGGCTAGCCTGTCCTATATGGGAACACACATTCAACCTTAGATAACCTATTTACAAATGAACTTTGGAACACAACCTATTCAGAGTTTTAGGTCAGCCTGTACTCGGGCTTCTCGAAATGTTTACAGAGCCTGACTGAGTTTTCCCCCGTTTGTATTCAGAGTGTAGAACAACACAGCCAGGCTGCCAAAGTGAGCATATTTGAAGCTCTGATCTCTTGGTGTCAGAAGAACGAGTTATTATTGAATTTATGCCGAGAATAGAGGCGTACAGACTTCTGCTTCCAGTGATAGTGAGCTAAGCAATTTGGACCGACTCTCCCTCTGAGGACAACAAGACACATTTGAACAAAATATCTGAAAAAGTATTCTTGAATACTGATGAACGAATCAGGCAGTGAGAACCACAGGGCCAGCACTAGGGAGAAGATAGAAATTTGGAAAGATGAGCCCAGCATCTGGGGCATTTTTTCCAACAGGAGTGTTTGTTAATCATGGAAGAGGCAGCTGAGAGGCCAAGCCAAAGACAAAATTTAGAGTCCAAGGTCCTCCAACTATGGGGGTCTTCGTAACTCTTCGTCTCTGAGGGGGGACGCTGAGGTCTTGCACCCGAAGAAAAAGGTGAACTGGAAATAAACAAGCCCTCACAAAAACTTCAGCCCCGTTTTAAGACATCTGGATATTCCAGGAAAATCTCAGTCCATAAAATTAGATTAAGATGATTCCAAATTGTCAACACAACCAGGTGCCTGGCAGCCACAAAAATCCTCAGAGAAAGTTTTTATCAGCACATTATTTCTACAATTTTTCCCAGTGCAATGTCTAGCACACAATTTAGAATACGTAAACACACAAAGAGAAAAGACAGTGTTGACAAGAACCAGCAGAAAAAAAGGACAATAAAATTAGACCCTCAGGGGCTCTTCCTAGATATTGGAATTGTCCAGGCAAAACATTAAAATAAGTGAGAGTTGAAAGCTATAAAAAATGATGTAACATATATGAAAATATCTGAGCACAAGTTTGAGAGCTACAATTATACAATCATTGAAATTAAAACCTCAAGGTGCCTGGGTGGCTCAGTAGGTTAAGCATCTGACTTCGGCTCAGGTCACGATCTCACAGTTTGTGGGCTCGAGCCCCATGTTGGGCTCTGTGCTGACAGCTCAGAGCCTGGAGCCTGCTTTGGATTCTGTGTCTCCCTCTCTCTCTGCCCCTCCCTCGCTCATGTTCTGTCTCCTTCTCTGTCTCTCTCTCAAAAATAAATAAACAATAAAGAAAAACCCTCAATGGATGGGTTTAGGAGAACATTATTATATCAGCTAACGAGAAAATTAATGAATTTGAAAGTGGGTTAGAAGAAAATATCCAGAATAAAGCATGGAGAGAGACACAAGGACTGAACATACAAAATAGGGGGTAAAAGACATAGACGATATGCTATTTATCCGATATGCTACTTATCTTTTCAGACTCCGGCAAATATTTATGAAATCTTCTTCATAAATATCTGCTGGAGTCTGAAAAGGAGAGGGAAAAAAGGATTGGAAGAAACAACATTTCAAAAGATACTGGGTAAGAACTTGTTTAATTGAAGAAAGTCACCTAAGACTAACATTTTTTTTCTAAATGTTATTTTCCTACATCTCCCAATATTTGAAATATAAGGGTAAGAATGGCTTAAAACAAAATAGTGGGGGTGGGGGGGACACAAAATAATGGGGGAAATGCCATCTAAACACTCACAAAAAGAAAACTAGTGTATATATGCAAGTATCAGACAAAATTGACTTCATGCATGACGTCGTTAGAGACACAAACTTGCTAGAGACCAAGATGGACAGTTTGATTTACCAGAAAGGCGTAGCAATTCCAAATGCACATGCCCTCGATCACATGATACCGAGATGTATTTTAAAAACATTTGATAGAATGAAAATAAATAGAAAAATTCACAATTGCAATGACAGTGGGAGATGTTGACATACCTTCGTTACTTGTAGGTAACGTGAAAATCAGGAAGGGTATGAAATATTTAATAATATGAATAAACGACATAATAGACATATATATATGGCACACTGCACCAAGAGACTGCTAGGTACCCATTCTTTTCAAGCACGTGTGAAGTATTTCCCAAAATAGACCATAAAGTAAATCTCAACAAGCTTCAAAAGCTAAATCATGCAGAGTAAGATTTTGGCCCGAATGCAACTAAGGCAATAACAAAAAGAACAATAGAAAATCCCCACCCCTCCCCCCATGCTTGTAATTTAATTCTTAAAAACATTTTTTTAATTAAGTTTATTTGTTTTGAGAGAGAGAGAGAGAGAGGGAGAGTGCAAGCGGTGTGAGGGGCAGAGAGGGAGACCCAGAATCCAAAGCAGGCTCCAGGCTCTGAGCTGTCAGTGAGGAGCCTGACGCGGGGCTTGAACCCACAGCCATGAGATCATGACCTGAGCCGAAGCTGGAGGCTTAACCGACTGAGCCACCCAGGAGCCCTTGGAATTTAATTCTTCTAAAAGCTTAAAGTTCAGAGGAGACATACCAATGAAAAATTTTTAAATATTTTGAGTTGAAAGATAATGGCACAAGAAACCAACGTCAGAAATAAAGAGGACATTCCTATGGGTACTTATAGATGTAAAAAAAAAAAAAAAAAAGAAGAAAAGAAAGAAAAAAAGAGAAAAGAAAAAATGAGAGGATTTTGTGAAAAACTTCATACCAGTAACTGAAAATTTTAGATGAAATAGAAACATTTCCAGAAAAATAACTTACAAAAAACGAACACAATAAGGGTGCCTGGGTGGCTCAGTTGGTTAAGGTTCTGACTCTTGATCTCGGCTCAGGTTACTCTGCATTGGGCTCTGTGCTGATAGCATGAAGCCTGCTTGGGATTCTCTCTCTCTCTCTCTCTCTCTCTCTCTCTCTCTCTGTCCTTCCTCCACTCATGCTCTCTCTCTCTAAATACATATGCTTAAAAAAACTAACACAATGAGAAATGGAAAATGTGAACAGTCTTACAACCATTAAAAAGATGGATAAATCGTCTCAGTACATGGGGGGAGAACTATGAGAAATTCCAACAATCACTTGTGATTAGAAATAAAAAAAATGAGGGGAGAGTCTGGGTGGCTCAGTCGGTTAAGCGTCCGACTTTGGCTCAGGTCATGATCTCACAGTTCGTGGATTCGAGCCCCACGTCGGGCTCTGTGCTGACAGCTCGGAGCCTGGAGCCTGCTTCGGATTCTGTGTCTCCCTTTCTCTCTGTCCCTCCCCTGCTCACACTTTGTCTCTCTCTCTCTCTCTCTCTCTCTCTCTCTCTCTCAAAAATAACCATTTAAAAAATTAAAAAAAAAAAGAAATTAAAAAACGAGCAAACTAGGCTATGAGGGAACTTCCTAAATCTGATAAAAGGCATGCCAAGAAACTAGAGAGATCATCATAATTACAAGGGAATGTTAAAATCTAACACTGGACACTGGAAGCAGGACAACGATGGCGGCCCTCATCACTTCTGTGCGGTCTCGTACTGGAGGTCCTACCCAGTGCTGGCTCTTTCTGAGAAGTTGGGCGCCCTGGGTAATTCTCAGGAACCCTGCTGAGTGACTGACTGCGGAAGCTGGTCTTGCCCCTCAGACAGGTGCAGCTTGCGGGCCTCGTTGCTGTTGGTGGGGTCACGTGACTGGCCGTGCCCCACGAGTCATGGATGGAAAAGTGTCAGAGCCCTTATCCCCTCTGGTATGGTTCTCCCAACCTTTCAGGTGGTGGTGGCTATTCCGCCAGCTTGGATCCCGGAGTGGGGGGTTTGGAGAAAAGCCCCCAAACTACTGCAAAGGGCCCGCGGTAAGAACGAGAAAGAAATCTGTTACTATGAGTCAGAGACGACGGCACTGGGACAGAGGGCTGTGCAGCATCTTGCCCTCGCAATGAAATGCTCTAGCCACATGATGCCCAGATGATCCACTCAAACACAAGGAGTTCCGGAAATGTTCTCTACAGAAATGAACACAGAGATGCACCTTGAGGTCCCATCTAACATGTTGGCTCTGATGGCAGCAGGTGGGTCGCTGCCTGCAACCCCTTCAGTGACCGTCTCGGCTGTGGGGAGACACCCGGCCGGAGGTCAAGCCTCCCAGGCAGCCCACGTTCCAGGGCCGATCATGGCAGGGGCTGAAAGCCTTGGCCATTTTGGCCCCAGATGGGACATCGAGCTTCCCTGGGAGCTGGCCGAGGCTGTCTTCAGGCTCACAGCTTCCCAGTAGGACAGAGAAAGCTGAGCCACACCCAGGACTCGATCATCACGACAGCTGAGCTCCAAAGAAGGTTAGATCCCCGACCCAACCGAGGCAGGTTGGCTATGCCAAGGCCAGGACCCCGGCTGGGAATAAGTGGGACCCTGGCACTTGGAAATAGGGACTTCCGTGTTGGAACGTCCAAAAATCCTAAACTCCCAATTTCCCCCGAATCCCCTGAGTCTGCGGAAATGGGCCATCCCGTCCCGGTACAGATGCTAAGACCCCTGCTTGCTTGAAGACAACGTAAGATGCCTCCCCTGCGTTCTCTCAAGAGTCAGAACTTCATACCCTGGCAAGGACCCAGGAAAGAGATGTCCCCCACTTTGGACTAGGACGGTCCCTAGAAGCGTGGAAAAACACAGGCTCGCACTGAGCGTGACGGGAACCCACGGTTGCCACGGCAGATGGCGGACAAGGCAGTCCCTCCTCCGAGGCACGGGAGGTGTCCTAAGGACACCTGGAACGAGGACACCGCCTAAGGCCAAATGCCTACCCGACGGTTCTATTCCACGGGAAGTCCTGGAGGTGACACCATTGACCGTGGCCGCAGGAAATGCATTCCTGGGAAGAGTACCAGGCTCACTGAGAAGCCAGTGGTGGCCTCCTCTGTAGACCAGGCTCACTGTGGGACAGGCCATTGCAACCAGGCTCACTGAGAGCAAAGGGAACAAAGACATCAGACCCACAGGGACAGGTGTCGGTGCTGGACTGTCAGAAGACAGCCGGGTGCAAACACTGCAGCGAGCAGAAAGGTCACCGAGGCAGCCAAGGGGGGCGTGGCCTGCAGCGCGAGGGACACAGTTAATAGAACACAGCATCCTTAGGGGCAGAACATACGTGCAGCCAGCAAGGGTACCCCTCAGCCCAGACCAGAGAAGAAAGTACGGGTGGATGACCGGAGGGGGAGACAGGTGCCCCGTTAAAGAGTCACGATCCTTTGCCCCGTTTCCAGATCGGAGCCGTTTCAGACCCGGAACCTGTTGGCTGAAGAGCGGGTCGGATCCCCAGGGGAAAAGAACGACAGCACAGCAGAGCCAGTGAGCTCGGTAACAACGGTCCTGTTCCTTCCCCGAGGAGACTGATGGTCATTTACTCGAGTAACTGTGCACTGCGGAGGGAGGGATATCCTAGCATCTGAAAGCCTGTTGGATAAAGGGCTAGAGTTTGCACGAAGGACCCAAAGCTTCATCCCGACTCCCCACCAAAGAGGGGGTACACGGAGGCCAGGTGACAGTTGTGGTCTTGACTGAGCACTGATTTACGATAGGTCCACTGGGTCCCTACCTCTGTCCCAGCTGCTACGACTTCCACCCCCAAATCATAGGATGTTCAAACTTGGCAGTCGGTAAAACTCACTGTAGGTCCTTGGCCTGTGGGATAAAATCGGCTGTCACGGGGGATGACAACGGAGGCCTCTGCAAACACCCCTGACCCTGGTCAAGACAGTAAATGAAGGCCCATACTGCGTACCCCCGGGTGAGAAGTGGCGTGGAAATCAGTTCCAAGCTTACGGACCTGGAGTTTGCATGGCTGGTGGGCGTGACTTGTGGGCACAGTCTGTGCCCAGAGGTACCCACCCTGCAGCCGCCCTGACAGGTGTGGTTTCTTCTCCAGAGCAGGTTAACACGGCCTCGGGCATGTGGCTTGTCCCCAGCGGGTTGGCCAGTGCCCTCGGTCCCCACGAGGAAACCGTCTGCATTCACGTGGGCTGCGTAATGGGGCGCATTCCTGCTCTGCCACAGGGCTATGTCCACTCGCGTGCTCTATGCCCTCAAGCAGCCCGAAGGGATCTGGGGGCCCGGGCGTCTCAAAGAACACGACATCGGTCTAGTACATTGATGACACTGTGCCGGTCGGTGATGGGGGAGAAGTGGCAAACACGTTGCAAGTCTTGGGAAGATGTCTGAGCTCAGCAGGTGGAAGTTAAATCCCAAGAAGGCTCAGAGAGGGAGGGGCCGCATCAATGACATCCGTAGGGGGTCCACAACCAGGGGTGCGCTGGGACCACATCCAGAGGGAAGGACCGCCGATCGCACTCTGCCTCTCCCGCCGTGAGGAGCCGCAGACGACGCCTGGCATTTCTCTAGGGCTCCTGGGGGCCGCGTGTTCCACACGTGGGCAGACTGCCCCAGCCCGAGGCTGACGGAGAGGTTACCAGCTTTGGGGGAGCCTAGAGCAGGAAGGGGCTCTGCGGGAGGTCCAGGCCGACCGCACGCAGCCCCGAGAGCCTGGCCGTGCGACCCAATAGACCCCGTGTTATCTCGGGCACACGCGGTGGCATCTACGGCAAGCCTGTGTCAGAGTCCCCATGCAGGCCCCCCCGGGCTTTTGGAACAAAGCCACACCGTCCGCTGGAGAGAAGTCCGTGCCTTTTGAGAAAACAGCTGCTGCTGTGCTGCTGGGCCCCGACAGAGACGGGCGTCCCATCATGCATCTGGGCCGGCTCGGGGGGGAGCTGGGTTCCGTCACGTCCTCAGGTTGGAAGGAGCCCGTCATCGGTGGGGATATGCGCCCGCAGCAGGAGCACGGGGCCAGCAGGCTGCGCGTCACCCGGTGACCCCCCCCAGCTCGCTCGGTGGCCCGATGCGGGAGCCCTCCGGTGAAG
>NW_026057734.1:0-16232 GCF_023721935.1 Panthera uncia
TTCTCTCACTGGACACAGAGGCAATGGTATCAGATGGTCATGAGTTGCAGTCTCGGTTCTCCCACTGGAGGTAGAGGCAATGGTATCAGAGGGCCATGAGTTGGAGTCTCGGTTCTTCCACTTATTTCCATGTGATGTGCTGCCAATTATTTAACCTTATGCCTTTTATTCTTATGAAAGCACATATACATACATCGATGTTTGTGTATCTCACTGCCTTTGTCTATAAAAGGCAAATAAGAGGAGCACCTGTACCTCCCCTGAGATTGTTGTGCTTTTTAGAGGAATATGCATATAGAGGACTTGGCAGAGACTTTGCCCATTTTAAGTGCTTAACACATGACACTTAGATTTATCTTTATTGAGCCCAAACTGAAAAATTACTGTAGGAAGAATTACACTTTCCATTTGGATCAAAATATTCTGTCCTAGTTCCTTAAGTGGTTACAAGAAATGTCATCTCCAACTTCTTTTGTGTTTGACTTTGGGTCTTGATTTGACCCAAAGTGGGCTCTTCTTTAAAAAGTCAGAGTGGATTGCTTTTTCACTTCCTTCTTACAGTAGTTTTTAAGTTTTTCCCACTAGTGTTTTAAGAAGTTTGTAAACATTTCTAATTGTTTCTCTTACGGTATTGGAATCCCACTGCCATTTTTTTTTCTTTTTCTTGTCTTGACCCTGCCTTTTCCAAGAATGCAGCAAACCCTTGCATATCCTTGCCACATTTGCTTACAAATGACCTCTTATGCTTTGATTTTTTCCAGCTTTAACTGTTAAAAAAAATTAAGGAAGCAGTTTCTTTTTATTTATTTATTTTTTTGAGAGAGTGAGAGAGAGAACAAGCAGGGGAAGGGCAGAGAGAGAGCAGGACAGAGGATCTGAAGCAGGATCTGCACCAACAGGCTGACAGCTGAGAGCCTGATGTGGGGTCAGACTTATGAACCATGAGATCATGACCTGAGCTGAAGTCAGACGTTCAGCTGACTGAGCTCCCTGCCCCCCAAGCGCTCCAAAGAAGCAGTTTTTACTACAGAAGATTTGGAAAATACACAAAAGCACTAAAATGAAGTAAAAGAGTCCACAGCCTCACCTCACAGATTTATTCTAAAGTAGATAAAGAGGTAAGCACCTTGCCTCCCATTTCCCAGAGATAATTACTGTCAATAGTGTGTTAGGGTATCATTCTAAAGTGTTTTTTATGCTTATGAAAGCACACATACATATGTAAACCTTTTACACATACACACATGTGGTTAAAATGTTTTCAACAAAAACAAGGTCATGTTATATAATTCTCTCTATATATGGCTTTTTGTTCTCTTTTTAGTATATTTGTGGAGATACATTCCAAGTTGGTATATTTGTTTAGTGGCTAAATAGAAATCCATTTATGGACATGCCTTAATTTATTTAACCAATCCCATATTGATTAGTGAACATTTAAATTTCTTGGGATTTTTTTGCTATGACAATGAGCTTACAATGAGAAAGCATTTTGAACATCAGTCTTCAAG
The DNA here is from genome assembly GCF_023721935.1 of Panthera uncia. Classification (NCBI taxonomy): domain Eukaryota; kingdom Metazoa; phylum Chordata; class Mammalia; order Carnivora; family Felidae; genus Panthera; species Panthera uncia. The sequence goes on from NW_026057734.1 coordinate 1,512, forward strand.
AAGGTTGAGCCTCTTCACCCTGTACCAACAATAAGTATCCTTCATAAGTATCTTTCATTTTGCATTCATAATTTCTATTTCTTTGCATTTTTCTTCTCTATGTGATAATTCTTCCATCTGAGCTTCAATATACTTAATTCCGTTTTTAGCAATGTTTTTGAGTTCCAAGAATTCTTTTTTTTCCCCTCAGATTGTTCCTTTGTAATAACTTTCCCTAGTCGCCCTGGGAATTTGTGTTACTTTCTTTTAGAGTTCTTTTTATTTCTTCCTTTAAGGATACCTCACAGAGAGCTACCTGTTCTGATTACATTGTTCTTTCCCTCTTCAAACTGCTGAGTCATTTTTAATGCTTTGTGCATTTTCTCTCCCCACAAACTCTGCTACTTGTCTGCACACATCCAGATCTCCTGATCTGTAAGGGAGGAGAGGCCCTCAGCACATATGCAGGTAAGCTGGGGTGGGGGTGGGGGTCTTCTATGTAGTAATGGGTCTGCAACTGGTGGCAGGTAAAGGAAGAATCTTTTCTTGGTGAGTGAGCTGGCAGACTGGGACCCCTCCACTGAGTGGTATAGGGAGGTCTATGACTTACCAGGATCCTCCTGGCAAATAGGGAATATAAGCGTTCTCTTCAAGGTATACACAATTGATGTAATCTTTAGTTATGGTCCTCTCAAAAACAAAACACAAAGCAATGGTAACAAAAAAGACTCCCAAACAACATAGAAATTTCTATATTGAAGCCAAGTTGACATGTCAGACCAAGTGTACACTCTTATCTTCAGGATAAAGGACATTAAGAGACTCATATAAACATGGCACTCGCAGAAAACATGTCAATAATATTGTGAATTGTAGTCTATCTTTCATATGGACATATTTTGGCAAAATAATTGTATTTCACACACTACTCAAATAATATACGCTAATTATCAATAGCAACAAAGTAAGTGGTATTTTTTTTAGTCAACCATGTACTTGTTTACCAAATACATATCAGATATTTAAAACGTGTTCTAGGTTTTAAATATAAACCACTGACAAAACACAGTGACTGTTTTATCACCAAGGCATTTGCGGTCTGTGTTGCATGGAAGGCCTATCAGCAAATGACTCCACAATGATAATGACATGTGGTAACCACTAGGATAGAGCTAGGCCTGTGGTATTCAAGGAGTAAAGGATATTCTTTCTAAAACAGATTAAGGCAGATTTTTCCAAAGAAGGGTCAAAATGGGTTTGTGGAAGAAAGAAGTTAGATGTTAAGTACGTTTGGGAAACACTGGGTTAAAGATGGTTAAGTGGATCTTTCTAGTATAATCTTTTTCAGAGGTTTTAATAGTCAAATATTTATTACAAATTCTAGGGAGTGGTAGTGTCCTGAATGTATGGGACTGAAGAACCCTTCTTCCAAGCATTCTGAGGGACACACCTGGGGAACAATGGCCTAAGTGATCCAAGGGAGCTCTCTTAGAGGAGTACCTTTGGAGCTGAGACTCCAAGATGAGCAGGTGTGAGGCAGAAGAGGTTGGAAGAAAAACAATCCATGTAAAGGCACGGAGACAGGACATGGCTATGACAATACCAAGTGGCTCCAAAGAGCTAAGCCAAAGGTCACGTGAAAAAGTGACCAGAAGTAGGTACAGAGATAAACAAGAGTCAGTCAGATCATTCCATCCAGGTAAAGGGTTGAACTTTAGCCTGAAAGCAAGAGAGGTATTTAGATGTTCTGACACAGGGGAGAGGTATGAATGGATTTGCTTTGTCAAAAACCCTGGGAGCACCTGGGTGGCTCAGTTGGTTAAGTGTCTGACTTGATTTCAGCTCAGGTCATGGTCCCTCAGTTTGTGGGATGGAACATGCATTGGGCTCTGTGCTGACAGTGTGGAGCCTGCTTGGGATTCTCTCTCTGCCCCTTCCCTGCTTGTGCCCACATGTACATGCATGCTCTCTCTTTCTCTCTGCCTCCAAATAAATAAACGAACATTAAAAAAAAAAAACCCAAAAACATCACCCTGGTAACAGTATAGCTGTGCATTCATAGTGAAGTTGCCTAGAGAAAGGAAGAGTGGTCAGGAGGAGTTCTTGAAATAACCCAGATGTCAGTGTTGAGGGAATGAGCCAGGGGAGAAAGATGGATGGATGGATGGATGGATGGATGGATGGGAAGGAAGGAAGGAAGGAAGGAAGGAAGGAAGGAAGGAAGGAAGGAAAGAAGGAAGGAAGGAAGGAAATAAGGAAAGAAGGCAGGATGGGAGGAAGGGGGGCTAAGGAAGCAGTATCTGCAGGACCAGGAGTCCAGTTAGATGTGAGGTGAGTGGCAGGTAAGGGTTAGGGGACACTGGGTAGGTGATATAGTCATACAGTGATGGGGAATACGGGAGAAAGAACAGGTTTGGATTGAACCTAATGGCTCACTTAGGAGGTAGAATTCAGGTGAAAGGGGATGGAGGCCTGAGCCAAAGCTGTAGCCAATGCTTGGACATGTTGAAACAGAAGAGCCATTGGAATATGTAACTGTTAAGATCCTAACAGGTTAATTTATTAGAGATACTAACAACTCTAGGAATCCACAGGTTAGGTAATTATTCCCTAGGAAACACATATCTCATTTAGGAATTCTGTACCTCAAGCCCCTCAACTGACAAAAAGATAAGTATGAATTGTTTTTAAACGAACAAAACATGGTGAAAAAAAAATTAAACCCAAACGGACTAGCTTCTTTTGCCTTCTACAGGGGGGTGAATTAGTCATATGATGGAAAAACAAATCCCTATTTCAGGGTTTCTCAACCTTGTTACTACTCACATTTAGGGTCAGATAATTCTTTGTTATGGTGACTGTCCTGTGCCTCACAGAATATTTGTTTAGCAGTGTCCCTGGCCTCTACCCACTAGATGCCAGTATTATTCCTCCCCTGATTGTGACAACCCAAGTGTCTCCAAACATTGCCACATGGCCCCAAGGGACACAACGGTATTCTCCTACCTCCCACCCCGCAGGTCAAACCACCGCTCTGGACTTTCCCTTTGACAAACTGTGGTGGCATTTGGAAGAACTCTAACTAAGTCCTTTATGCCAATAAAGAGTGAAACCCAGAGGAGCAGACCTTTTGCTTCACAGAACGTATTAATGAGTTTGCAAATTCAAGGTTGGCCTAGACCTTGAGTACATGGTGTGGGAGTTACATTCTGTTATAGAAGGAAGTGAGAGGAACTGAATTCCTAAGTAAACTGAGGGCACCTTGTTGAGCAGCAGTGGGGCTGATCTCTTACAGAAAAGAGAATGGTGAGAAATTCCTAATGGCTGGTGCTCTGGAAAACAGTGTGGAGGTTCCTCAAAAAATTAAAAATAGACCTACCCTATGACCCAGAAGTAGCACTGCTAGGAATTTGCCCAAGAGATACAGGAGTACTGATGCATAGGGGCACTTGTACCCCAATGTTTATAGCAGCACTCTCAACAATAGACAAATTATGGAAAGAGCCTAAATGTCCATCAACTAATGAATGGATAAAGAAATTGTGGCTTATATACACAATGGAATACTACGTGGCAATGAGAAAGAATGAAATATGGCCCTTTGTAGCAACGTGGATGGAACTGGAGAGTGTGATGTAAGTGAAATAAGCCATACAGAGAAAGACAGTTACCATATGTGTTCACTCTTATGTGGATCCTGAGAAACTTAACAGAAAGCCATGGGGGAGGGGAAGGAAAAAAAAAAAGAGGTTAGAGTGGAAGAGAGCCAAAGCATAAGAGACTCTTAAAAACTGAGAACAAACTGAGGGTGGATGGAGGATGGGAGGGAGGGGAAAGTGGGTGATGGGCATTGAGGAGGGCACCTGTTGAGATGAGCACTGGGTGTTGTATGGAAACCAATTTGACAATAAATTTCATATATTAAAAAAAAAAAAAAAGAAATTCCTAATGGCTGGGAAGATGGAGAACACTGAATGACAGGGATGCCTAATATTCATTCCTAAACTAGTCACTGTTCTGCAGTGGTGCTAGACTCCCCTATTGTCCCAAAGTCTGAAAATGGGGCCCCAAGCCAGATGCGGCTGTGAGCACGTCCACTCTCAAGGTTTTGCAAACATTTTCTGCATGGGGCTTACATCACTGTCCTTGCCATTGTCACCCTCTACTCTTTATTCTTATATTTTCCTTTTTGTTTCTTCCTCTTCTTTCACCACATCCTACAGTAAAACTTTCATTCTTTGAGGTTAATTTCTTTTACTAGAATTACCAGTAGGCTTAATTTCCCTGTGGGATGCTGGATTCCTTAAGGGCAGGTGGCTAGACAGACTCTTCAGACTTGACTGCACAGAGGTCAACATAGAGATCCTCTCACCTGGTCTCTCTCTTTACAGATGGGTAAACTGAGGTCTGGAGGGTTACAGTGCTTTGTTTTAGGAACAAAGCCTACTTAGAACTTTTTGGTTCCTGATTCTGTGTTTTTTCTAGCAGAACACACTGCCTAGGAAGTCACTTCTCTCTGATTAGCTGGTACCAGTCTCTAGAAAGGTCTCTGATTTCTACATTAGAGGCTTCAAGGTAATAACCCTGCCAGAATAAAAAAAGCAGAATACAAGCTACTTCACTAAGGTTTCACTCCAAGGATATCTTAAAACTTCAGTTCCTCTCAGATCTTTCCTCCATGACATCATTAAAATATTATCTGGCTCACAATATTTTCTACTTTAAACACTTCTCAAATTTTGATCTCCTGTCAGCTGACAATATAGATTCATAGAGCCCTTTCATGTCTCACAGGCTACTGTCCAAACCTTATAATTAAATAATGAATTTCTAAGGATTAATTATTCAAATGTCAAAGAGATGACTTTTGGTGAGGAATGAAGTATTTTTCAAATTTACTATAGATAATAGGAAAGCTGATTAATTAATGGCCAGTGTTTACATTTCTAGCCATCAATTTTAATGAAACATTTCCTTTGAAGTCACTTATGGAAAATCTTGAACTCCACATACACAAAGCTTAAAAATCACACTGAAGTTCTTTCTTATAAAAGTGACCTCAATTGATATTGATCTATAACTCTTACAGCAGGAAAGCCATGGCTCAAATTCCTATGAACCAGAGCACAAACCTAAGCAACTTCTTATTCATATTTTCTCCTCTGTAGTGTCTAGCAGAATATTAAATGCATAGTCACTCTTCAATAGTTTGTAGCTAAATGAATAAACCTCCAGGCTTTCCCTGCCAATAAGATCCTATCTGCCCAGCAGCCTCCCACACCCATGCTGCTTCTATCACCATACCTGTGCCCGGAACACATTACATAATTTGTAGGGCTCAGGGCAAACATGAAAAGGTGGGGCTCCTTCTTCTAAAATGATCAAGAACTTCAAGACAGTGATGACAGGGCATTAAACCAAGCATGGGGTTCTATGCTACTTCGGCAGGTGTCTGTCCATGGAGCTGGCCCTGTCTGTGCCCAGCCAGGTTCTCAGCCTTCTGATTCCTTTATGCCTGGTAATTGTACCTCCTGTGCCATGGGAAAACCCATGCTTGAGCTTCGTCAGCCTCTTTTTTTCCCATCTCACTCAGACCCCCCTCTCTTGAGTCCATGCCCTTCCAGCCTCCTTGTCTTGTCCCTTTCATTTTGTTCTCTGGACCCTTATTCTAAGGCGAGAAAGCTTCCCTCTGTGCCTTCTCAGTCCATCTCCTCACCTGAGTGGAAACCAGGCTTTCCCACCTCCACAGTTGTCTCCAATAGGGGCCACTGTTGCTTCTAGTTCCAAAGCAAAATTCTATCTATCTGCCCTTGAGCCACCATTTTTTATGCTGCTCTTGTGGCACATAATTGTTTGCACCCTGTTTTCCACATCTTACCCTTTACCATCAGCTGCTCTCCATGCCTCATTTCTGCCTCCCTCTGACTCCAGCATGGGACTCTCAGTTTTCCCTTGTATCCCACCTTTCTTGGTATTTGTAATATCTGTATTCATGACCCATCTGGCTCCCTGATCTCAGTGCAATGATTTCTCAGTGCAAAAGATCAGCAGCCTTGTGCTGATCAGTCACTCACTGGCATATCTCAAACCTCATTACTACTTAGTATGACTCCACTTGTAAGGTGTATATTCTAATCACTGGACAACTTGAAAAATAGAGAAGGCAAAACGCAAAAACAAACCGCAAAACCATTCAACCAAACAAAAAAAATAACAACAGTTCTATCATTCAAAGGCATCCATTGTTAGAATTTTAGAACCCCTCCGACACTTGTCTTTTTTCTGTGCATAGAAAATTGAAATGTAAGAGTTGTGATGAGTCTAGTCTATGAAAACAGGGGATGTTGATCTCATCTGGGGTACCAGATTAGGACTGTTTATTAGAAAGGGCTATTTAAACTGAAATCCAGAAGCTGGGGTAGAGTAATTTATTGAGAAGGGAGCAAATGCAAGGTCACTATAGGCGGAGGCACAGCTTATACAAAAGTCCTGAGGTAGGAAAGAGCATGTCTTATTTGAGGACCTAAAAGAAAGCCACTGAGTAAGAACAGGGTGAGCTGAATTACCTCGGTTCAGATATCAAATTCTTTACTTCAGCCTTAATTTCTTTCTCTGTAAACCAGAGATCACACTAGCCTTCCCCTAGGATTACTGGAAAGATTAAATGTGTTCCTATGTGGAAAGCACTTAAAATAGCATCTGACACATAGGAAAGCTTTCTTAAAACAGAAGATAAGTGTAGACAGACTAAGTAGTCAGTGTGGAGAGGGGGAAATGTCTCCTCTGCCTCCCCATGTTCTCCTGGAGACTTCTATATGCACACCATGAGTGACATATTTTGGAGTAAGCATGTCTAGTTTCCCTTCCTTCTCTTTCTTCTCCATCCAGGAAGAGGTTGACTTATTAGACCATGGGAAGCCAGATGTCCATGAGCCCATGGTTCTATACTGGGCCATGGTTCTTGTGTGCACAGAATTCTGGGCTCCTATGTTAATGCTGCAAGTTGGGTGTGTGCTCCCTCAGGTCCAGTCATGACTGGATAGGTGAGTTATGTGAATCTGACACTGGGCTCCAGTCTCTTCAGTTCAGTGGAAGGTAGTGGGAAGCTATGGCTGGGTTTCTCCAGTGAAGTTTCCTACTTGCCCTACATTTTAGATTTATTGGATATTCCCCAGCTATCAGTGAAGTTGATACTTTGATACTCATTTAGTGAGGAAGAAGAGGTGAAGGGATAGCATCATGATCCCCAACACATTAGTGCATTGTCTGGAAACCTTAAGATTAAATACAAACATCTGGAGAGCAAAGAACTTAGAGACGTGAGACCACAGATCTTGGTACAGCTACTGTGACAGGTTTTTGCGTGAATGGGGTGTGCCCATATAGTGAATTGCTGCTGAGGCCAATATTGGGTGATTTGGGCTTTAAGTAGCCAAAAATTAAAGTAAAGTAAAGTAAAGTAAAGTAAAGTAAAGTAAAGTAAAGTAAAATAAAATAAAATAAAATAATCCAGCTAGATTTCATCTAGAGTAGAAAGAACGAGAGTAAGTGGTCTGGCCTTAGTCACTGGGTTTAGTGCTAGTCACTGGGAACACTACTCAGTTTATCCAACTTTGGATCCCTTCTATCTTGTTTGGAATTCCACAGGCTCCAGGGGGTCTATGGAAAGACTGGTTTCCTGATTTGTGTGGCTTGCCCACAGCCTCCTGGGGCTCCTCTGCCAATGGTCTTCAACTGGGTTCTTTTCCATTAAGCTTATATCTTAAATAAGACATGATATGGTATGGATTTAAAAGACACAGGCTCAAATAATGGTTAAAGAGGAGTGTAGTCCCTGATTCATTTCTCCAGGCATTTGGCTAGGAAGTTTATATAAAATGCCGTTTTCTTGAACTGTTTCTGGGATAGACTTGCTTAGAGATGTAAGGAAGAATGGAAGTGGGCTAAAATACAGGCTTTGATCTTGCATTTAGAACATGAGCTGTTGGAAATGAAAGAAAATGAAGGAAGATGCTATGACTGAGTAGAAGGAAAAGAATTACTTCTTGGGGCACCTGGGTGGCTCAGTCAGTTAAATGTCCAACTTAGGCTCAGGTCATGATCTTGCAGCTCGTGAGTTTGAACCCCACGTCGGGCTCTGTGCTGACAGCTCAGAGCCTGGAGCCTGCTTTGGATTCTGTGTCTCCCTCTCTCTCTCTCTCTGCCCCTAACCCACTCACATTTTCTCTGTCTCTCTCAAAAATAAATAAACATTTAAAAGATTTTTAAAAAAAGAATTACTTCTTTAGGAGAAATGCAGAGATTTTAGAGGCTAGGTTGAACAGATACAAACCTAAAACATTTTAAATGCTCCTAAAGTTGGGAATTAGAAAAGAGGCATGATTGAGGCTTTAAAACAACAAAAATTAAAGAAAGAAAACAAAGGAGACTAATGCCCCAGACGATGCCCAGATGTGAGGGACTACTGGAAGCCGCTTGAATGGAGGGATGGGAGAGCCATGCTGGATGTTGTTACATGACATATGGACAGGACTGTGAGGGATGACTAGGAACACTGGGATGGAATCCTGCAGGGATTGTTTCACTAGTGCCAAGATAACACAGGTGTTGAAGCAATGATGCAGGTGCAGGTGGGTTGCCATTAGAAATCATATGCATCAGTCCTTAATGGACAATTCAGGGAGAAGGACATAGCCAGCCTGAAGTGAACTGTACCCTGACCTCCAGAGGAACATCTAGCAATGTCTGGAGGCATTTTTTGATTATCATAAGTTGGGGACGGGGAGCTTTTGGCCACTAAGCATCTTACAATACACAGAAGAGCCCCCATAACAAAGAATTATCCAGTCTGAAGAGTCAGTACTACTAAGATTAAGAGACTGCCTTAAGGAAAGCCAGGCTGGGCTACAACACTTGAGTCTGGATGGGGTCAGATGGTGGGTTGATGGGCAGAATTATCCAACTAGGAGAACTAGCCATGAACAAGATCTGCTTCAACTATGGATATTTTGGCAGCTTCTGAAATTGCTGACTTCACATCTCTTATTAAGGAGGATCTCAAAGGACAAAATCTAGAATAATATGAAGAAAACAAATGAATGGGGCTGAAAGCAAGAGAAAGAGAATGAGGGGAAGGTGCTGTGATCCAGCCAAGGGTATTAACACCACATATGGAGAAGGTAGGGAGTCAAGTTAGGAAGCATATTACACTTTTAAAAACAGCTGAGTTTGTTTGAAAAGAGTGGAGAAGGAGAAGGCAAATGAAACACTAGAGGCATTTGCTACTGTAGAGGGATAAGGTGGCAGAGATAAAAGTTCTTACTACCAATGAAATAGCATAATTTTCTCAAAGTCTAGAAATTTAAAAATTAAGCAAAGGCAAATTAGGGAGGAAGAGCACATGGTAAAAGATAACTTCCCACTTGAGCACGCAATCTGCAGCTGCACCATCAAGTCTTAGGGGATCTGTTGAAGGCAAGTGCCTATTAAGAGAAAAATGCAAGCAAGAAAGCCGTGTCATTCAGAGGTAGGTCTACAGCAATGGTTCTTAAACTCAGATTTCTGTGTCCTACTCCCTGAGATTCCAATACAACAGATCTGGGTGAAGCTTGAGAATCTGCATTTCTAACAATTTCCCAGGTGATGCACCGATGTCATCATATTTAGAGAACCAGTGTTGTACAGGATTCCAGTGTAGGAATCAAAGACAGTAGACATTGCTCCCTGGGGTCTTTCGACAGATGGAGAAATACAAAAAGTAGAGCAAGACATTGAGATCCTGGGGAAGGCATAGCCTTTGTTCAAACAGGTGCTTCTCTCTCTTGACCACCTTATTCCAAGAGGGAGAAAAAGCTGAGTCATTGTAAAGAGCCCACCTACTCAGCCAACTTCAGTACTGGGGTGAGGGGCAAAGTGTAGGGCTCAACCACGGATTAAAAATTAAAAGGATACACAGCATAGAACAGAGACACGAGAAGACATGGAGATGAGGGCCACCACTGAAATTTCTTAATTTTATGAGACTAGGAGGTCTCAAATGCCAGTCTCTGAGAGAGGAAACAGAGTGTATGGGAAGATTTCCCCTTCTCTCTTTGCCTCCAAGGATATGGTTAGTCTGGTGTTACAAAGAATTTCTTTCTTCTCATCTCTTGGCGCAAAATTTCTAAGTTCAATTGTTTATGCTCCCAGGTCATGAATTATAGATGGGCATTCTTACAAAGTTGAAACCAAGAACATTTTCTTTTTTTTCTCCAATTTTTTTTCTGTGAACTTCTCCCTGGATAATACATAGCATTTTGCTATGATCCATAGCTGATAACCACAATGTGAATCCGGAACTTTGTATCCCCTCTACCTCTGTTGTTCTCTGTGCATGTTTTCCTTCTGCAGGAAGAGGGATCAAATAATCAGATTCAGGCACCAAACTCCTTCCAATGCTTCTCTAATCCAGTAAGAGATGGTTCAACTAAATCATGATGCATCTGTCTACTAAGAGACTATCATATAACCATCAAAAAAAAAAAACTTAATGAAGAATTGAAATTACATAAAGGAAATGCCTATAGTATTATGGTAAATGAAAATATATTAACAGAATTGAATATATAATACCACAATTACATGAACACACAAAAGCAAGTAACATACTAATCACTGATGAAACTATAGATGGAACTATATAAGAATGCATACTGAGGTCATTCTTTTTTTTAACTTTACTTATTTTTGAGAGAGAAAGAAAGAGTATGGGAGGGGCAGAGAGAGAGGGAGAGAGAGAATCCCAAACAGGCTCCACACTGTCAGTGCAGAGCCTGAAATGGGGCTCAAACTCACAGACTGTGAGATCATGATCTGAGCTGAAACCAAGAGTCAGATGATTAACTGACTAAGCCACCCAGGAGCCCCCATACCGAGGTCATTTTTAAGTGGAGGGAATTTTCTCCAAAGTTTTTCATTATTCATTTGAGTGTCACATATAACAGAAATAATAAACTTTATCAATTTTAAGTATTTTAATGCAAGTGTTAGCATTAGAAAGTCATAGGGAACTTTATTTTTTGAAGACAAGAGAAGAAGATAGGTAAACAAATTACAAAATGATAAGGAAGGTGCGAGTAATGATGTGCTTTGAGGTGGTTGAAAGACGTGTGACTGGAGAAAGGATTTTTAGGGTGAGGTGGGGGCAGGGGTGACATTTTAGGACTAGCATAGATTTGATGTGCAGTCATAGAAAGAATGCCCAAAAGTTGGGCTGATATTGCTAACTGATTGCAGAAGTGTGAAAGCACATTTTAACACTCTATAGATAATAATGAAAATCAACAAAGTTAGGAATTGCCTTAATGAATACCACATGGGAAAATAGAATGAACTGGCTATGAAAAAAATCAGAAATCTCCCTTTGAAAGGATGGCTACAGTATCACTTTCCATTACAAATGAGGAATATAAACACATTGTCAAAAATACACATTGTCCAAAGAATTTGAACAAAAATATTTTAGCTTTCTGTCAGTTGACTAGAATAAGTTTAGATTTTAATTTAAGCATAAAGAGACATGATCTAATGGTTTATGAGCAGCTTTGCAGAGAGCAGAAGTGATAAAAATTGCAAACAGATGATATGTAAATAAATATTTGCATCAACTGGTATAAATATTTAGAAGTGCTGACAACTCCCAATTATCTTGTTTTAATTGGTTCACATAGAAACTAATTTTTGACAATTGTATTTGGCCAATTAACACTTCAGTAGCTCAGCTAAGGTCTTTGATCTTAAGAGTGCTTTTGGGGACAAGTCTCTGGGTAATCACCTCTTTGTACATTGGAGAAATAAACTCTTCATTCGGTCATGAAAATACAGTGGTTTGTAAGCCTCCGTCTGCAGCCAAAAATGTCTTTGTCCAAGAGAATGGAGCCAGAAAGGGTGTAATATTAAATTGTCAAAACCAGTGGTGCTGGGATTGTGAGTAGGAAGGAGACAGAGGGACAGAACTCACAGGAGGTCTTGATCGTGGGCTTTGAAATGTCTATGTCACGACAGTGGTTTCCAGCAAGTTATGTATGATCATAAACAGTGCCTGGTTTTCTGAGAGGCATAACTTAGGTAATATTTCAGAGAAGAAATCAGGCATAGTCTGAAAGTTCATCTATTTCTTGCCCCTCTCCCTCCCAATTTGTGTCTCACTACCAGCCCCCTTTTCTAGTTATATAGTTTTACTTAGAAAAATAGATATGCCTGGCGAGGTTGTGCCTGTCTTATATTCTAAACCCATGACTTTAACTTTATTATTTATTTCACCCAGTAATTTTTATTGTTTGTCACAGTACTCATGCATGCTTTTGGCCAAGTATTTCTGACTCTCTACCTTCTAAGTACATGGAGGGTTGCTTTCTTGGCTCCTTTGCAGATGAAGGAGGTCATATAACTAGTACTAGTTTCAGATTTTTATCCCTATGAAACCAATCCCTTCGATTAAATCCCCTGTGTTAAAAATCCTAGAGTGGTTTTTCCCTCCTCCTGGCTGGTATGAATAAAACATTAAGGCACAACTATCAGAGATGAATAGAGAATTCGATATCCCGGATTGGCTAAATTTTTGTTTTCTACAAGTTACTTTTGATTCACCAAAGCACTCATTAATTCTTAATGCTTGTGGCACATTTTTGTAAAAGGTGTGAATAATTTTTCCTAGCTCTTTAGTAGTTTAATCAACAAATATTTATTAAAAGTGAATTACATGTCAGGCCCTGTGCTGACCTTTCATGGAGTTTACGGTTTGGTAAGGAGGGCAGACACTGATCACATAAGTACACAAACAGGTGATGGAGAGGAAGGATATGGAACTGCATGTCAGCTTATGATAGGGTGGTCTCCTCAGAGCTGAGGAAGCAGAGCTCTGAAGGATGAGCAGGTGTTGACTATGAAAAGAAGAAGGGGAGAGTTTTCTAGGCAGAGGCACAGCATGTGTAAAGGCCTGATGGTGGATGGGGTGTGGATTTGAGGAGCAGAGAAAATGCTGGAGAGGTATGTAGGATATGCTAGGTTTCACTGAGGATTGTATACTTTCAGAGCAATGGAGAGTCAAGTTGTTGAAGGCATTTAGGGAATGGTAGTGGTGGAAAGGCTGTAATGAGTGTGATGTGACCAGAAGTACATTTAGGAAGGGTCATTACTGAGGAGGCAGAGTGGTCAGACTGTGGGGCCCCACAGCAGAGACACAGGTAGACCTCTTAGGAGGCGACAGCAGCAATCTCTCCCACAGACTGGGGCTACTCTGGGGAGACACAAGGGGGAGCACAGCATACATAACAGAAGTTAATCTTGTCTGTAATGATTTTCTCATGATCCCAGCTCACCACCATGACTATCTATCCTCATTAGATAAGAGTGTAACTCTAGAAAGTTGGGATGCTTTCATTAGATAAGAGTGTAACTCTAGAAAGTTGGGATGCTTTCAGACTAGTAGTTTTCCTCCTTTTCTTTTTTTTTTTTTTTAACATTTATTTACTTTTGAGACAGAGAGAGACAGAGCATGAATGGGGGGGGGTCAGAGAGAGGGAGACACAGAATCTGAAACAGGCTCCAGGCTCTGAGCTGTCAGCACAGAGCCCGATGCGGGGCTCGAACTCACGAACCGTGAGATCATGACCTGAGCCGAAGTCGGCCGCTTAACCGACTGAGCCACCCAGGCGCCCCCCTCCTTTTCATCAAAGACTGCAGAAGTCAAGCATTGGTTACTTCTGATGTTACTGTCTATACATGTGTGTACCCATTCACTCTCAGGTAATCTATACCTGGGTACGATGCTACAGTAACACATAATATATCTTAAAGTGGGATGGAATGCTGGCCTTGAAGTCTGTCTAGCCCAATGGTGTTGGGTTATAGAGTTGCTTATGGGACTACTCAGGAAGGCAACAAGGAGTTGAATTGGAGATGCTGGACCTGTTATGTTTTCAACCAGAAGAGTTCTACCTTTACCTGTATTAGATATTGGGGTTCTGTGTAATATCTCATTTTTGGGTGAATTTACCACTAAAGAATTTGACAGCCATTCCTATTCTACTCTTAAGACGAAGAAACTGAGGCCCAGGAAAGTGAAGCGACTTGCCCATGGTCAAATAGTTAATTCGTGGTAGAGTCAGGATTAGATCCAAAATTTCCTGACTCTACTCCAGTGCTCATGGCTCTTTCAAATATCCAAAGTAAAGTGATATGCTTACTTATCTTCTGGATTAAAAAAAAAAATCCAGTCTGGAAATCTGGAAAAGTGGCTGTACTTTTGTCTTTTCCCTGGATGCTCTGACACCACACACCTTTTTGTTCCTCTATTTAAGAAGAAAACATTTTACAGTACATGTGTTCCAGTAATACTCAATAAATATTGATGATCTCTTGGCCATTATTCATATATATTTTTAATTCATTTAACAAACACATTAAATGGTAGGATATGTCAGCTACTACAAGGTTCTGGGGATATGAAGTACCCTACGAACATATCATTATGGTAGAATATTAAAAAATGATAATAGATATCTACACATATGAGCATAGAGCCATGGGATCATAGAGGTAAACTTGGCCTAATTGGCTTAGCAGTTGGAACTGGCACTAAAGTTTCCATATTTACCAAATAAAAAAACACAGGGCTCCCTGTTAAATCTGAATTTCAGATAAATAACAGGTGATTAAAAAAAATTTTTTTTAATGTTCATTTATTCTTGAGAGATAGAGAGA
>NW_026057735.1:0-16231 GCF_023721935.1 Panthera uncia
TTCTCTCACTGGACACAGAGGCAATGGTATCAGATGGTCATGAGTTGCAGTCTCGGTTCTCCCACTGGAGGTAGAGGCAATGGTATCAGAGGGCCATGAGTTGGAGTCTCGGTTCTTCCACTTATTTCCATGTGATGTGCTGCCAATTATTTAACCTTATGCCTTTTATTCTTATGAAAGCACATATACATACATCGATGTTTGTGTATCTCACTGCCTTTGTCTATAAAAGGCAAATAAGAGGAGCACCTGTACCTCCCCTGAGATTGTTGTGCTTTTTAGAGGAATATGCATATAGAGGACTTGGCAGAGACTTTGCCCATTTTAAGTGCTTAACACATGACACTTAGATTTATCTTTATTGAGCCCAAACTGAAAAATTACTGTAGGAAGAATTACACTTTCCATTTGGATCAAAATATTCTGTCCTAGTTCCTTAAGTGGTTACAAGAAATGTCATCTCCAACTTCTTTTGTGTTTGACTTTGGGTCTTGATTTGACCCAAAGTGGGCTCTTCTTTAAAAAGTCAGAGTGGATTGCTTTTTCACTTCCTTCTTACAGTAGTTTTTAAGTTTTTCCCACTAGTGTTTTAAGAAGTTTGTAAACATTTCTAATTGTTTCTCTTACGGTATTGGAATCCCACTGCCATTTTTTTTTCTTTTTCTTGTCTTGACCCTGCCTTTTCCAAGAATGCAGCAAACCCTTGCATATCCTTGCCACATTTGCTTACAAATGACCTCTTATGCTTTGATTTTTTCCAGCTTTAACTGTTAAAAAAAATTAAGGAAGCAGTTTCTTTTTATTTATTTATTTTTTTGAGAGAGTGAGAGAGAGAACAAGCAGGGGAAGGGCAGAGAGAGAGCAGGACAGAGGATCTGAAGCAGGATCTGCACCAACAGGCTGACAGCTGAGAGCCTGATGTGGGGTCAGACTTATGAACCATGAGATCATGACCTGAGCTGAAGTCAGACGTTCAGCTGACTGAGCTCCCTGCCCCCCAAGCGCTCCAAAGAAGCAGTTTTTACTACAGAAGATTTGGAAAATACACAAAAGCACTAAAATGAAGTAAAAGAGTCCACAGCCTCACCTCACAGATTTATTCTAAAGTAGATAAAGAGGTAAGCACCTTGCCTCCCATTTCCCAGAGATAATTACTGTCAATAGTGTGTTAGGGTATCATTCTAAAGTGTTTTTTATGCTTATGAAAGCACACATACATATGTAAACCTTTTACACATACACACATGTGGTTAAAATGTTTTCAACAAAAACAAGGTCATGTTATATAATTCTCTCTATATATGGCTTTTTGTTCTCTTTTTAGTATATTTGTGGAGATACATTCCAAGTTGGTATATTTGTTTAGTGGCTAAATAGAAATCCATTTATGGACATGCCTTAATTTATTTAACCAATCCCATATTGATTAGTGAACATTTAAATTTCTTGGGATTTTTTTGCTATGACAATGAGCTTACAATGAGAAAGCATTTTGAACATCAGTCTTCAAGAAGGTTGAGCCTCTTCACCCTGTACCAACAATAAGTATCCTTCATAAGTATCTTTCATTTTGCATTCATAATTTCTATTTCTTTGCATTTTTCTTCTCTATGTGATAATTCTTCCATCTGAGCTTCAATATACTTAATTCCGTTTTTAGCAATGTTTTTGAGTTCCAAGAATTCTTTTTTTTCCCCTCAGATTGTTCCTTTGTAATAACTTTCCCTAGTCGCCCTGGGAATTTGTGTTACTTTCTTTTAGAGTTCTTTTTATTTCTTCCTTTAAGGATACCTCACAGAGAGCTACCTGTTCTGATTACATTGTTCTTTCCCTCTTCAAACTGCTGAGTCATTTTTAATGCTTTGTGCATTTTCTCTCCCCACAAACTCTGCTACTTGTCTGCACACATCCAGATCTCCTGATCTGTAAGGGAGGAGAGGCCCTCAGCACATATGCAGGTAAGCTGGGGTGGGGGTGGGGGTCTTCTATGTAGTAATGGGTCTGCAACTGGTGGCAGGTAAAGGAAGAATCTTTTCTTGGTGAGTGAGCTGGCAGACTGGGACCCCTCCACTGAGTGGTATAGGGAGGTCTATGACTTACCAGGATCCTCCTGGCAAATAGGGAATATAAGCGTTCTCTTCAAGGTATACACAATTGATGTAATCTTTAGTTATGGTCCTCTCAAAAACAAAACACAAAGCAATGGTAACAAAAAAGACTCCCAAACAACATAGAAATTTCTATATTGAAGCCAAGTTGACATGTCAGACCAAGTGTACACTCTTATCTTCAGGATAAAGGACATTAAGAGACTCATATAAACATGGCACTCGCAGAAAACATGTCAATAATATTGTGAATTGTAGTCTATCTTTCATATGGACATATTTTGGCAAAATAATTGTATTTCACACACTACTCAAATAATATACGCTAATTATCAATAGCAACAAAGTAAGTGGTATTTTTTTTAGTCAACCATGTACTTGTTTACCAAATACATATCAGATATTTAAAACGTGTTCTAGGTTTTAAATATAAACCACTGACAAAACACAGTGACTGTTTTATCACCAAGGCATTTGCGGTCTGTGTTGCATGGAAGGCCTATCAGCAAATGACTCCACAATGATAATGACATGTGGTAACCACTAGGATAGAGCTAGGCCTGTGGTATTCAAGGAGTAAAGGATATTCTTTCTAAAACAGATTAAGGCAGATTTTTCCAAAGAAGGGTCAAAATGGGTTTGTGGAAGAAAGAAGTTAGATGTTAAGTACGTTTGGGAAACACTGGGTTAAAGATGGTTAAGTGGATCTTTCTAGTATAATCTTTTTCAGAGGTTTTAATAGTCAAATATTTATTACAAATTCTAGGGAGTGGTAGTGTCCTGAATGTATGGGACTGAAGAACCCTTCTTCCAAGCATTCTGAGGGACACACCTGGGGAACAATGGCCTAAGTGATCCAAGGGAGCTCTCTTAGAGGAGTACCTTTGGAGCTGAGACTCCAAGATGAGCAGGTGTGAGGCAGAAGAGGTTGGAAGAAAAACAATCCATGTAAAGGCACGGAGACAGGACATGGCTATGACAATACCAAGTGGCTCCAAAGAGCTAAGCCAAAGGTCACGTGAAAAAGTGACCAGAAGTAGGTACAGAGATAAACAAGAGTCAGTCAGATCATTCCATCCAGGTAAAGGGTTGAACTTTAGCCTGAAAGCAAGAGAGGTATTTAGATGTTCTGACACAGGGGAGAGGTATGAATGGATTTGCTTTGTCAAAAACCCTGGGAGCACCTGGGTGGCTCAGTTGGTTAAGTGTCTGACTTGATTTCAGCTCAGGTCATGGTCCCTCAGTTTGTGGGATGGAACATGCATTGGGCTCTGTGCTGACAGTGTGGAGCCTGCTTGGGATTCTCTCTCTGCCCCTTACCTGCTTGTGCCCACATGTACATGCATGCTCTCTCTTTCTCTCTGCCTCCAAATAAATAAACGAACATTAAAAAAAAAAACCCAAAAACATCACCCTGGTAACAGTATAGCTGTGCATTCATAGTGAAGTTGCCTAGAGAAAGGAAGAGTGGTCAGGAGGAGTTCTTGAAATAACCCAGATGTCAGTGTTGAGGGAATGAGCCAGGGGAGAAAGATGGATGGATGGATGGATGGATGGATGGATGGATGGGAAGGAAGGAAGGAAGGAAGGAAGGAAGGAAGGAAGGAAGGAAGGAAAGAAGGAAGGAAGGAAGGAAATAAGGAAAGAAGGCAGGATGGGAGGAAGGGGGGCTAAGGAAGCAGTATCTGCAGGACCAGGAGTCCAGTTAGATGTGAGGTGAGTGGCAGGTAAGGGTTAGGGGACACTGGGTAGGTGATATAGTCATACAGTGATGGGGAATACGGGAGAAAGAACAGGTTTGGATTGAACCTAATGGCTCACTTAGGAGGTAGAATTCAGGTGAAAGGGGATGGAGGCCTGAGCCAAAGCTGTAGCCAATGCTTGGACATGTTGAAACAGAAGAGCCATTGGAATATGTAACTGTTAAGATCCTAACAGGTTAATTTATTAGAGATACTAACAACTCTAGGAATCCACAGGTTAGGTAATTATTCCCTAGGAAACACATATCTCATTTAGGAATTCTGTACCTCAAGCCCCTCAACTGACAAAAAGATAAGTATGAATTGTTTTTAAACGAACAAAACATGGTGAAAAAAAAATTAAACCCAAACGGACTAGCTTCTTTTGCCTTCTACAGGGGGGTGAATTAGTCATATGATGGAAAAACAAATCCCTATTTCAGGGTTTCTCAACCTTGTTACTACTCACATTTAGGGTCAGATAATTCTTTGTTATGGTGACTGTCCTGTGCCTCACAGAATATTTGTTTAGCAGTGTCCCTGGCCTCTACCCACTAGATGCCAGTATTATTCCTCCCCTGATTGTGACAACCCAAGTGTCTCCAAACATTGCCACATGGCCCCAAGGGACACAACGGTATTCTCCTACCTCCCACCCCGCAGGTCAAACCACCGCTCTGGACTTTCCCTTTGACAAACTGTGGTGGCATTTGGAAGAACTCTAACTAAGTCCTTTATGCCAATAAAGAGTGAAACCCAGAGGAGCAGACCTTTTGCTTCACAGAACGTATTAATGAGTTTGCAAATTCAAGGTTGGCCTAGACCTTGAGTACATGGTGTGGGAGTTACATTCTGTTATAGAAGGAAGTGAGAGGAACTGAATTCCTAAGTAAACTGAGGGCACCTTGTTGAGCAGCAGTGGGGCTGATCTCTTACAGAAAAGAGAATGGTGAGAAATTCCTAATGGCTGGTGCTCTGGAAAACAGTGTGGAGGTTCCTCAAAAAATTAAAAATAGACCTACCCTATGACCCAGAAGTAGCACTGCTAGGAATTTGCCCAAGAGATACAGGAGTACTGATGCATAGGGGCACTTGTACCCCAATGTTTATAGCAGCACTCTCAACAATAGACAAATTATGGAAAGAGCCTAAATGTCCATCAACTAATGAATGGATAAAGAAATTGTGGCTTATATACACAATGGAATACTACGTGGCAATGAGAAAGAATGAAATATGGCCCTTTGTAGCAACGTGGATGGAACTGGAGAGTGTGATGTAAGTGAAATAAGCCATACAGAGAAAGACAGTTACCATATGTGTTCACTCTTATGTGGATCCTGAGAAACTTAACAGAAAGCCATGGGGGAGGGGAAGGAAAAAAAAAAAGAGGTTAGAGTGGAAGAGAGCCAAAGCATAAGAGACTCTTAAAAACTGAGAACAAACTGAGGGTGGATGGAGGATGGGAGGGAGGGGAAAGTGGGTGATGGGCATTGAGGAGGGCACCTGTTGAGATGAGCACTGGGTGTTGTATGGAAACCAATTTGACAATAAATTTCATATATTAAAAAAAAAAAAAAAGAAATTCCTAATGGCTGGGAAGATGGAGAACACTGAATGACAGGGATGCCTAATATTCATTCCTAAACTAGTCACTGTTCTGCAGTGGTGCTAGACTCCCCTATTGTCCCAAAGTCTGAAAATGGGGCCCCAAGCCAGATGCGGCTGTGAGCACGTCCACTCTCAAGGTTTTGCAAACATTTTCTGCATGGGGCTTACATCACTGTCCTTGCCATTGTCACCCTCTACTCTTTATTCTTATATTTTCCTTTTTGTTTCTTCCTCTTCTTTCACCACATCCTACAGTAAAACTTTCATTCTTTGAGGTTAATTTCTTTTACTAGAATTACCAGTAGGCTTAATTTCCCTGTGGGATGCTGGATTCCTTAAGGGCAGGTGGCTAGACAGACTCTTCAGACTTGACTGCACAGAGGTCAACATAGAGATCCTCTCACCTGGTCTCTCTCTTTACAGATGGGTAAACTGAGGTCTGGAGGGTTACAGTGCTTTGTTTTAGGAACAAAGCCTACTTAGAACTTTTTGGTTCCTGATTCTGTGTTTTTTCTAGCAGAACACACTGCCTAGGAAGTCACTTCTCTCTGATTAGCTGGTACCAGTCTCTAGAAAGGTCTCTGATTTCTACATTAGAGGCTTCAAGGTAATAACCCTGCCAGAATAAAAAAAGCAGAATACAAGCTACTTCACTAAGGTTTCACTCCAAGGATATCTTAAAACTTCAGTTCCTCTCAGATCTTTCCTCCATGACATCATTAAAATATTATCTGGCTCACAATATT
This sequence comes from Panthera uncia, assembly GCF_023721935.1. NCBI lineage: Eukaryota > Metazoa > Chordata > Mammalia > Carnivora > Felidae > Panthera > Panthera uncia. The sequence goes on from NW_026057735.1 coordinate 6,208, forward strand.
TTCTACTTTAAACACTTCTCAAATTTTGATCTCCTGTCAGCTGACAATATAGATTCATAGAGCCCTTTCATGTCTCACAGGCTACTGTCCAAACCTTATAATTAAATAATGAATTTCTAAGGATTAATTATTCAAATGTCAAAGAGATGACTTTTGGTGAGGAATGAAGTATTTTTCAAATTTACTATAGATAATAGGAAAGCTGATTAATTAATGGCCAGTGTTTACATTTCTAGCCATCAATTTTAATGAAACATTTCCTTTGAAGTCACTTATGGAAAATCTTGAACTCCACATACACAAAGCTTAAAAATCACACTGAAGTTCTTTCTTATAAAAGTGACCTCAATTGATATTGATCTATAACTCTTACAGCAGGAAAGCCATGGCTCAAATTCCTATGAACCAGAGCACAAACCTAAGCAACTTCTTATTCATATTTTCTCCTCTGTAGTGTCTAGCAGAATATTAAATGCATAGTCACTCTTCAATAGTTTGTAGCTAAATGAATAAACCTCCAGGCTTTCCCTGCCAATAAGATCCTATCTGCCCAGCAGCCTCCCACACCCATGCTGCTTCTATCACCATACCTGTGCCCGGAACACATTACATAATTTGTAGGGCTCAGGGCAAACATGAAAAGGTGGGGCTCCTTCTTCTAAAATGATCAAGAACTTCAAGACAGTGATGACAGGGCATTAAACCAAGCATGGGGTTCTATGCTACTTCGGCAGGTGTCTGTCCATGGAGCTGGCCCTGTCTGTGCCCAGCCAGGTTCTCAGCCTTCTGATTCCTTTATGCCTGGTAATTGTACCTCCTGTGCCATGGGAAAACCCATGCTTGAGCTTCGTCAGCCTCTTTTTTTCCCATCTCACTCAGACCCCCCTCTCTTGAGTCCATGCCCTTCCAGCCTCCTTGTCTTGTCCCTTTCATTTTGTTCTCTGGACCCTTATTCTAAGGCGAGAAAGCTTCCCTCTGTGCCTTCTCAGTCCATCTCCTCACCTGAGTGGAAACCAGGCTTTCCCACCTCCACAGTTGTCTCCAATAGGGGCCACTGTTGCTTCTAGTTCCAAAGCAAAATTCTATCTATCTGCCCTTGAGCCACCATTTTTTATGCTGCTCTTGTGGCACATAATTGTTTGCACCCTGTTTTCCACATCTTACCCTTTACCATCAGCTGCTCTCCATGCCTCATTTCTGCCTCCCTCTGACTCCAGCATGGGACTCTCAGTTTTCCCTTGTATCCCACCTTTCTTGGTATTTGTAATATCTGTATTCATGACCCATCTGGCTCCCTGATCTCAGTGCAATGATTTCTCAGTGCAAAAGATCAGCAGCCTTGTGCTGATCAGTCACTCACTGGCATATCTCAAACCTCATTACTACTTAGTATGACTCCACTTGTAAGGTGTATATTCTAATCACTGGACAACTTGAAAAATAGAGAAGGCAAAACGCAAAAACAAACCGCAAAACCATTCAACCAAACAAAAAAAATAACAACAGTTCTATCATTCAAAGGCATCCATTGTTAGAATTTTAGAACCCCTCCGACACTTGTCTTTTTTCTGTGCATAGAAAATTGAAATGTAAGAGTTGTGATGAGTCTAGTCTATGAAAACAGGGGATGTTGATCTCATCTGGGGTACCAGATTAGGACTGTTTATTAGAAAGGGCTATTTAAACTGAAATCCAGAAGCTGGGGTAGAGTAATTTATTGAGAAGGGAGCAAATGCAAGGTCACTATAGGCGGAGGCACAGCTTATACAAAAGTCCTGAGGTAGGAAAGAGCATGTCTTATTTGAGGACCTAAAAGAAAGCCACTGAGTAAGAACAGGGTGAGCTGAATTACCTCGGTTCAGATATCAAATTCTTTACTTCAGCCTTAATTTCTTTCTCTGTAAACCAGAGATCACACTAGCCTTCCCCTAGGATTACTGGAAAGATTAAATGTGTTCCTATGTGGAAAGCACTTAAAATAGCATCTGACACATAGGAAAGCTTTCTTAAAACAGAAGATAAGTGTAGACAGACTAAGTAGTCAGTGTGGAGAGGGGGAAATGTCTCCTCTGCCTCCCCATGTTCTCCTGGAGACTTCTATATGCACACCATGAGTGACATATTTTGGAGTAAGCATGTCTAGTTTCCCTTCCTTCTCTTTCTTCTCCATCCAGGAAGAGGTTGACTTATTAGACCATGGGAAGCCAGATGTCCATGAGCCCATGGTTCTATACTGGGCCATGGTTCTTGTGTGCACAGAATTCTGGGCTCCTATGTTAATGCTGCAAGTTGGGTGTGTGCTCCCTCAGGTCCAGTCATGACTGGATAGGTGAGTTATGTGAATCTGACACTGGGCTCCAGTCTCTTCAGTTCAGTGGAAGGTAGTGGGAAGCTATGGCTGGGTTTCTCCAGTGAAGTTTCCTACTTGCCCTACATTTTAGATTTATTGGATATTCCCCAGCTATCAGTGAAGTTGATACTTTGATACTCATTTAGTGAGGAAGAAGAGGTGAAGGGATAGCATCATGATCCCCAACACATTAGTGCATTGTCTGGAAACCTTAAGATTAAATACAAACATCTGGAGAGCAAAGAACTTAGAGACGTGAGACCACAGATCTTGGTACAGCTACTGTGACAGGTTTTTGCGTGAATGGGGTGTGCCCATATAGTGAATTGCTGCTGAGGCCAATATTGGGTGATTTGGGCTTTAAGTAGCCAAAAATTAAAGTAAAGTAAAGTAAAGTAAAGTAAAGTAAAGTAAAGTAAAATAAAATAAAATAAAATAATCCAGCTAGATTTCATCTAGAGTAGAAAGAACGAGAGTAAGTGGTCTGGCCTTAGTCACTGGGTTTAGTGCTAGTCACTGGGAACACTACTCAGTTTATCCAACTTTGGATCCCTTCTATCTTGTTTGGAATTCCACAGGCTCCAGGGGGTCTATGGAAAGACTGGTTTCCTGATTTGTGTGGCTTGCCCACAGCCTCCTGGGGCTCCTCTGCCAATGGTCTTCAACTGGGTTCTTTTCCATTAAGCTTATATCTTAAATAAGACATGATATGGTATGGATTTAAAAGACACAGGCTCAAATAATGGTTAAAGAGGAGTGTAGTCCCTGATTCATTTCTCCAGGCATTTGGCTAGGAAGTTTATATAAAATGCCGTTTTCTTGAACTGTTTCTGGGATAGACTTGCTTAGAGATGTAAGGAAGAATGGAAGTGGGCTAAAATACAGGCTTTGATCTTGCATTTAGAACATGAGCTGTTGGAAATGAAAGAAAATGAAGGAAGATGCTATGACTGAGTAGAAGGAAAAGAATTACTTCTTGGGGCACCTGGGTGGCTCAGTCAGTTAAATGTCCAACTTAGGCTCAGGTCATGATCTTGCAGCTCGTGAGTTTGAACCCCACGTCGGGCTCTGTGCTGACAGCTCAGAGCCTGGAGCCTGCTTTGGATTCTGTGTCTCCCTCTCTCTCTCTCTCTGCCCCTAACCCACTCACATTTTCTCTGTCTCTCTCAAAAATAAATAAACATTTAAAAGATTTTTAAAAAAAGAATTACTTCTTTAGGAGAAATGCAGAGATTTTAGAGGCTAGGTTGAACAGATACAAACCTAAAACATTTTAAATGCTCCTAAAGTTGGGAATTAGAAAAGAGGCATGATTGAGGCTTTAAAACAACAAAAATTAAAGAAAGAAAACAAAGGAGACTAATGCCCCAGACGATGCCCAGATGTGAGGGACTACTGGAAGCCGCTTGAATGGAGGGATGGGAGAGCCATGCTGGATGTTGTTACATGACATATGGACAGGACTGTGAGGGATGACTAGGAACACTGGGATGGAATCCTGCAGGGATTGTTTCACTAGTGCCAAGATAACACAGGTGTTGAAGCAATGATGCAGGTGCAGGTGGGTTGCCATTAGAAATCATATGCATCAGTCCTTAATGGACAATTCAGGGAGAAGGACATAGCCAGCCTGAAGTGAACTGTACCCTGACCTCCAGAGGAACATCTAGCAATGTCTGGAGGCATTTTTTGATTATCATAAGTTGGGGACGGGGAGCTTTTGGCCACTAAGCATCTTACAATACACAGAAGAGCCCCCATAACAAAGAATTATCCAGTCTGAAGAGTCAGTACTACTAAGATTAAGAGACTGCCTTAAGGAAAGCCAGGCTGGGCTACAACACTTGAGTCTGGATGGGGTCAGATGGTGGGTTGATGGGCAGAATTATCCAACTAGGAGAACTAGCCATGAACAAGATCTGCTTCAACTATGGATATTTTGGCAGCTTCTGAAATTGCTGACTTCACATCTCTTATTAAGGAGGATCTCAAAGGACAAAATCTAGAATAATATGAAGAAAACAAATGAATGGGGCTGAAAGCAAGAGAAAGAGAATGAGGGGAAGGTGCTGTGATCCAGCCAAGGGTATTAACACCACATATGGAGAAGGTAGGGAGTCAAGTTAGGAAGCATATTACACTTTTAAAAACAGCTGAGTTTGTTTGAAAAGAGTGGAGAAGGAGAAGGCAAATGAAACACTAGAGGCATTTGCTACTGTAGAGGGATAAGGTGGCAGAGATAAAAGTTCTTACTACCAATGAAATAGCATAATTTTCTCAAAGTCTAGAAATTTAAAAATTAAGCAAAGGCAAATTAGGGAGGAAGAGCACATGGTAAAAGATAACTTCCCACTTGAGCACGCAATCTGCAGCTGCACCATCAAGTCTTAGGGGATCTGTTGAAGGCAAGTGCCTATTAAGAGAAAAATGCAAGCAAGAAAGCCGTGTCATTCAGAGGTAGGTCTACAGCAATGGTTCTTAAACTCAGATTTCTGTGTCCTACTCCCTGAGATTCCAATACAACAGATCTGGGTGAAGCTTGAGAATCTGCATTTCTAACAATTTCCCAGGTGATGCACCGATGTCATCATATTTAGAGAACCAGTGTTGTACAGGATTCCAGTGTAGGAATCAAAGACAGTAGACATTGCTCCCTGGGGTCTTTCGACAGATGGAGAAATACAAAAAGTAGAGCAAGACATTGAGATCCTGGGGAAGGCATAGCCTTTGTTCAAACAGGTGCTTCTCTCTCTTGACCACCTTATTCCAAGAGGGAGAAAAAGCTGAGTCATTGTAAAGAGCCCACCTACTCAGCCAACTTCAGTACTGGGGTGAGGGGCAAAGTGTAGGGCTCAACCACGGATTAAAAATTAAAAGGATACACAGCATAGAACAGAGACACGAGAAGACATGGAGATGAGGGCCACCACTGAAATTTCTTAATTTTATGAGACTAGGAGGTCTCAAATGCCAGTCTCTGAGAGAGGAAACAGAGTGTATGGGAAGATTTCCCCTTCTCTCTTTGCCTCCAAGGATATGGTTAGTCTGGTGTTACAAAGAATTTCTTTCTTCTCATCTCTTGGCGCAAAATTTCTAAGTTCAATTGTTTATGCTCCCAGGTCATGAATTATAGATGGGCATTCTTACAAAGTTGAAACCAAGAACATTTTCTTTTTTTTCTCCAATTTTTTTTCTGTGAACTTCTCCCTGGATAATACATAGCATTTTGCTATGATCCATAGCTGATAACCACAATGTGAATCCGGAACTTTGTATCCCCTCTACCTCTGTTGTTCTCTGTGCATGTTTTCCTTCTGCAGGAAGAGGGATCAAATAATCAGATTCAGGCACCAAACTCCTTCCAATGCTTCTCTAATCCAGTAAGAGATGGTTCAACTAAATCATGATGCATCTGTCTACTAAGAGACTATCATATAACCATCAAAAAAAAAAAACTTAATGAAGAATTGAAATTACATAAAGGAAATGCCTATAGTATTATGGTAAATGAAAATATATTAACAGAATTGAATATATAATACCACAATTACATGAACACACAAAAGCAAGTAACATACTAATCACTGATGAAACTATAGATGGAACTATATAAGAATGCATACTGAGGTCATTCTTTTTTTTAACTTTACTTATTTTTGAGAGAGAAAGAAAGAGTATGGGAGGGGCAGAGAGAGAGGGAGAGAGAGAATCCCAAACAGGCTCCACACTGTCAGTGCAGAGCCTGAAATGGGGCTCAAACTCACAGACTGTGAGATCATGATCTGAGCTGAAACCAAGAGTCAGATGATTAACTGACTAAGCCACCCAGGAGCCCCCATACCGAGGTCATTTTTAAGTGGAGGGAATTTTCTCCAAAGTTTTTCATTATTCATTTGAGTGTCACATATAACAGAAATAATAAACTTTATCAATTTTAAGTATTTTAATGCAAGTGTTAGCATTAGAAAGTCATAGGGAACTTTATTTTTTGAAGACAAGAGAAGAAGATAGGTAAACAAATTACAAAATGATAAGGAAGGTGCGAGTAATGATGTGCTTTGAGGTGGTTGAAAGACGTGTGACTGGAGAAAGGATTTTTAGGGTGAGGTGGGGGCAGGGGTGACATTTTAGGACTAGCATAGATTTGATGTGCAGTCATAGAAAGAATGCCCAAAAGTTGGGCTGATATTGCTAACTGATTGCAGAAGTATGAAAGCACATTTTAACACTCTATAGATAATAATGAAAATCAACAAAGTTAGGAATTGCCTTAATGAATACCACATGGGAAAATAGAATGAACTGGCTATGAAAAAAATCAGAAATCTCCCTTTGAAAGGATGGCTACAGTATCACTTTCCATTACAAATGAGGAATATAAACACATTGTCAAAAATACACATTGTCCAAAGAATTTGAACAAAAATATTTTAGCTTTCTGTCAGTTGACTAGAATAAGTTTAGATTTTAATTTAAGCATAAAGAGACATGATCTAATGGTTTATGAGCAGCTTTGCAGAGAGCAGAAGTGATAAAAATTGCAAACAGATGATATGTAAATAAATATTTGCATCAACTGGTATAAATATTTAGAAGTGCTGACAACTCCCAATTATCTTGTTTTAATTGGTTCACATAGAAACTAATTTTTGACAATTGTATTTGGCCAATTAACACTTCAGTAGCTCAGCTAAGGTCTTTGATCTTAAGAGTGCTTTTGGGGACAAGTCTCTGGGTAATCACCTCTTTGTACATTGGAGAAATAAACTCTTCATTCGGTCATGAAAATACAGTGGTTTGTAAGCCTCCGTCTGCAGCCAAAAATGTCTTTGTCCAAGAGAATGGAGCCAGAAAGGGTGTAATATTAAATTGTCAAAACCAGTGGTGCTGGGATTGTGAGTAGGAAGGAGACAGAGGGACAGAACTCACAGGAGGTCTTGATCGTGGGCTTTGAAATGTCTATGTCACGACAGTGGTTTCCAGCAAGTTATGTATGATCATAAACAGTGCCTGGTTTTCTGAGAGGCATAACTTAGGTAATATTTCAGAGAAGAAATCAGGCATAGTCTGAAAGTTCATCTATTTCTTGCCCCTCTCCCTCCCAATTTGTGTCTCACTACCAGCCCCCTTTTCTAGTTATATAGTTTTACTTAGAAAAATAGATATGCCTGGCGAGGTTGTGCCTGTCTTATATTCTAAACCCATGACTTTAACTTTATTATTTATTTCACCCAGTAATTTTTATTGTTTGTCACAGTACTCATGCATGCTTTTGGCCAAGTATTTCTGACTCTCTACCTTCTAAGTACATGGAGGGTTGCTTTCTTGGCTCCTTTGCAGATGAAGGAGGTCATATAACTAGTACTAGTTTCAGATTTTTATCCCTATGAAACCAATCCCTTCGATTAAATCCCCTGTGTTAAAAATCCTAGAGTGGTTTTTCCCTCCTCCTGGCTGGTATGAATAAAACATTAAGGCACAACTATCAGAGATGAATAGAGAATTCGATATCCCGGATTGGCTAAATTTTTGTTTTCTACAAGTTACTTTTGATTCACCAAAGCACTCATTAATTCTTAATGCTTGTGGCACATTTTTGTAAAAGGTGTGAATAATTTTTCCTAGCTCTTTAGTAGTTTAATCAACAAATATTTATTAAAAGTGAATTACATGTCAGGCCCTGTGCTGACCTTTCATGGAGTTTACGGTTTGGTAAGGAGGGCAGACACTGATCACATAAGTACACAAACAGGTGATGGAGAGGAAGGATATGGAACTGCATGTCAGCTTATGATAGGGTGGTCTCCTCAGAGCTGAGGAAGCAGAGCTCTGAAGGATGAGCAGGTGTTGACTATGAAAAGAAGAAGGGGAGAGTTTTCTAGGCAGAGGCACAGCATGTGTAAAGGCCTGATGGTGGATGGGGTGTGGATTTGAGGAGCAGAGAAAATGCTGGAGAGGTATGTAGGATATGCTAGGTTTCACTGAGGATTGTATACTTTCAGAGCAATGGAGAGTCAAGTTGTTGAAGGCATTTAGGGAATGGTAGTGGTGGAAAGGCTGTAATGAGTGTGATGTGACCAGAAGTACATTTAGGAAGGGTCATTACTGAGGAGGCAGAGTGGTCAGACTGTGGGGCCCCACAGCAGAGACACAGGTAGACCTCTTAGGAGGCGACAGCAGCAATCTCTCCCACAGACTGGGGCTACTCTGGGGAGACACAAGGGGGAGCACAGCATACATAACAGAAGTTAATCTTGTCTGTAATGATTTTCTCATGATCCCAGCTCACCACCATGACTATCTATCCTCATTAGATAAGAGTGTAACTCTAGAAAGTTGGGATGCTTTCATTAGATAAGAGTGTAACTCTAGAAAGTTGGGATGCTTTCAGACTAGTAGTTTTCCTCCTTTTCTTTTTTTTTTTTTTTAACATTTATTTACTTTTGAGACAGAGAGAGACAGAGCATGAATGGGGGAGGGTCAGAGAGAGGGAGACACAGAATCTGAAACAGGCTCCAGGCTCTGAGCTGTCAGCACAGAGCCCGATGCGGGGCTCGAACTCACGAACCGTGAGATCATGACCTGAGCCGAAGTCGGCCGCTTAACCGACTGAGCCACCCAGGCGCCCCCCTCCTTTTCATCAAAGACTGCAGAAGTCAAGCATTGGTTACTTCTGATGTTACTGTCTATACATGTGTGTACCCATTCACTCTCAGGTAATCTATACCTGGGTACGATGCTACAGTAACACATAATATATCTTAAAGTGGGATGGAATGCTGGCCTTGAAGTCTGTCTAGCCCAATGGTGTTGGGTTATAGAGTTGCTTATGGGACTACTCAGGAAGGCAACAAGGAGTTGAATTGGAGATGCTGGACCTGTTATGTTTTCAACCAGAAGAGTTCTACCTTTACCTGTATTAGATATTGGGGTTCTGTGTAATATCTCATTTTTGGGTGAATTTACCACTAAAGAATTTGACAGCCATTCCTATTCTACTCTTAAGACGAAGAAACTGAGGCCCAGGAAAGTGAAGCGACTTGCCCATGGTCAAATAGTTAATTCGTGGTAGAGTCAGGATTAGATCCAAAATTTCCTGACTCTACTCCAGTGCTCATGGCTCTTTCAAATATCCAAAGTAAAGTGATATGCTTACTTATCTTCTGGATTAAAAAAAAAAATCCAGTCTGGAAATCTGGAAAAGTGGCTGTACTTTTGTCTTTTCCCTGGATGCTCTGACACCACACACCTTTTTGTTCCTCTATTTAAGAAGAAAACATTTTACAGTACATGTGTTCCAGTAATACTCAATAAATATTGATGATCTCTTGGCCATTATTCATATATATTTTTAATTCATTTAACAAACACATTAAATGGTAGGATATGTCAGCTACTACAAGGTTCTGGGGATATGAAGTACCCTACGAACATATCATTATGGTAGAATATTAAAAAATGATAATAGATATCTACACATATGAGCATAGAGCCATGGGATCATAGAGGTAAACTTGGCCTAATTGGCTTAGCAGTTGGAACTGGCACTAAAGTTTCCATATTTACCAAATAAAAAAACACAGGGCTCCCTGTTAAATCTGAATTTCAGATAAATAACAGGTGATTAAAAAAAAATTTTTTTTAATGTTCATTTATTCTTGAGAGATAGAGAGA
>NW_026057736.1:0-10578 GCF_023721935.1 Panthera uncia
CAGAGAGGAGATAGATGGGTGAAATAGGTGAAGGGGGTTAAGAGTACACTTATGATGAGATTGAGTAATATACAGAATCGTTGGATTACTATATTGTACATCTGAAGCTAACATAACACTGTGTGTTAACTATACCAGAATTAAAACAAACAAACAAAAAAAAAAACTTAAGAAAAACAAATACACACAAAAAACCATTGATCTAGAACCCTCATAACCAGAAGCATAGCCAGGGGCATTCTTGTGCAATGGTCTATTTCTAGGCAAAGATGAAGATAATAAATTTCTACAGGGAATTATGGGCACACATTTAAAAAAGAGCAATTTTGAGATGATCGTCTTCCCTGATAGGTACAGGCCTCTCTCACATTTTCCTACATCACGTGTATCACAGACACTATTCCATGTGTCCAAAATAACCCTTTACATGCTAAGATAGAATACCCTCTGGGTGCCTGGGTGGCTCAGTCAGTTAAGCATCTGACTCTGGATTTCGGCTCAGGTCATGATCTCACGGTTCTCTCTCTCCGTCTCTCTTGGCCCCTCCTCTTTTGCTTTCACTCTCTCTCAAAAAATAAACAAACATTAAAAAAAGAACCCACCTCAGTATTTGCATGGCTACTTCTATTCTTATACTAACCAGCCTGGAGAACCATCATGAATAACCACACTTACACAGGTGATTGGTCCAAAGGCCTGAAGTAATTAGGGCTGATACAGGTTCATTCTCAAGATTCTTCAAAGGGAACTGAGTAGGGAATCAAGCATCCCGGAAGAGTAGTAGGGGTCACAAGGTTCAAGAACTATTGACAGCCATGTTTTCCTACACAGAGAGGAAGCCTCTTTGAAAGGAAAGATCGAAGGTTACACGCAGAGAGGTATATTCATTCATATTCATCCAATCAATGACATTTTTCACACTACTATAAAGTAGACATTTTGATCATTCTGGAGAGACATGATGCCTACAGTAGGCTAGATAAAGGCCCCTCGCTTCACTGAAAAAAAAAAAAAGATATCCATACTCAAGTCAGCTGAACCCTGTGAATGTGTTACCTTATATGGCAAAAAGGACTTGGTAGATGTGATTACGTTAAAAATCTTGTGACACCTAGGGGCACCTGAGTGGTTCAGTCAGTTAAGCATCTGACTTCGGCCCAAGTCATGATCTTGCACTCCATGAGTTCAAGCCCCGTGTCGGGCTCTATGGTAACAGCTCAGAGCCTGGAGTCTGCTTCAGATTCCATGTCTCCCTCTCTCTCTCTGCCCCTCCCCCACTCGCACTCTCTCTCAAAAATAAACAAACATTAAAAAAAATTTTGTTTAATCTTATGACAGGAAGATTATCCTGGATTATTCAAATGTATCCAATGCAATCACAGAAGCTCTTAGCAGAAACAGACTGGAGTTTCAAAGTCAGAAAGGCAGATCTGAAGACTCTACCTTCAAAGCTCCCCGCCTGGAAAATGGAGAAAGCACCACCAGCCAAGGAATCTGGGAGGCCTCTAGAGGGTGGGACAGTCAAGGAAACTACTATGAAGGGGCCTCAGAAGGGACACTGCCCACCAACACCTTCACGGTAGCCCCATCCCCATGGAGACTCATTTCAGACTTAGAACCTCCAGAGCCATAAGAGAGTAAGTTAGTGTTGTTGGAAGCCACTGTGTTTGTGGTCCTTTGTTAACGCAGCCTTAGGACACTACTACAAATCCCCGTCCTGGAATCACTTCCCTTCTGGGACATTTGCAAACAAGTGACAACTTGTCTTGTGAAGTCCAGAGAAAGGCAAGCTGAAATGAGAGACCTGGACAGTGGAAGCCCCGGGTTCCAGCCATTCCCCAGGCCCAGCTACTTCCCTGCAGCCACACACCAACATCCCCAGTACCTTTCATAAATCCAAGTGTCGAGATCCTATCCCTACCAAACAAAATAACCCTGCCTAATATAATCTGCATTTATGGTCCTATAGGGGCTCTGATGCTTGCTGTGTAAACCTGCAGGCAGTTTCTCAAGAAAGTCTTAATGATGTTTACCATAACTAGACTGTTCTTACTGGAAAATATGCTTCTCCAGCGTAGAAACACTTTCAGCAACAACGAGAATTTGCTGTGAATTCCTCATTAGACAAGTAGTTCCACTAAGGAATCGCGTGATGCCTTGGGCAAGCTACTTAATCAAAATTCTACTGTTTTCATGCTTTCTGGTTCATCTCTCATGTTCAGTGAACACCTACTATGTACCAGGCCGGGGGAAGACAACAAGGAACAAAGCCCAAATCCCTGCCCAGACTTCAAAAGAGAGATTTCACTGAAAGAAGCGATTATAAGACAGTATGAGAACCACACTGACCGTCAATGCTTGTGACCACATTCTCTGCACTAGCCAATGTTCAAAGTGATAAAAATGCCTTACGTGTTTAAATGGTCACAGATACGCTCTGTAGGAGGGAGCACCGTGACAACTATATTACCAAGGAGGAAACTGAGGCAGGGTAAGAAATATGCCCAGCGGGCCACTGACAACTGGTGGCATCAGGTTTTCTTGGCATCTGGGCTCCAGAACCTGGATTAATGACTCTAGTCTGCTGTCTTTGGGGAAAAAGGATGTCAAACTGCAGATGCATAAGATAAGAAGCAGCTTGGGAGGCAAAATTACCGGAAGAGGAGACAACTGGTTTGAGTGTTTCTGAATGATTAAGAATTAATCAGGTGGGTAGAGGCTGGAGTTTCAGGCAGAGGAAAGCTACAGGGAGTGACTGTGGACTGAGGCTGAACGGGATTTTACCATTAAGCAATGGAGCTAGAGGAACAGGCAGACTCCCGGCTCTGAAGAGTCTGGATTCCTGGCTGAGCAAAGCCACTTCTGCCCTTCCCCTTCAGATCTTTGTCCGTGGCCCACTGATGGCTTCACTGTTGCTAAGCATTTTCTCAGCACCTGGGTCCTAGCAGGTGTCTCATTATCCCCACCCACAATGGAAATCTGTGTGCATCTCTGCCTTCTTCACCCAGCTAGCTGCTTGCTGTGGAAGCACCATCTCTTTGGCCACACGTTCTGAAAACCCAAGTGCGCGGAACGAGTGCTGGTCCGAGATGTCAGATGCTGTTGTCCTGGGTATGATTTGACATTTTCCATCTTGGGTTCCATGTTCTCTTGCTGGCTCTGTCCATTCCCTCACCCATGCAGCCACTTAGTGAACATGTACTATGATACGATGCTGGAGTAAATGACATGGAGGTGAATGAAACAGAAGCCTTGCTCTCAAATGGCTCATTGCCAAAGGGACAAGAGAGAAGTATGATGACTTATAAACAGCATGATACGAGGGGCTGCAGGAGCGTGGATGAGGCTCATTGCTTTCAGCACGAGGGAGGGTATTGAGGGGGGTTCAGTGCCAGTTAACACGCTCCTGCCTCTGAGTCTCAGACCTACTTTTATACACCCTGCATTGTGCCACAGAAGCTGAGCAAACCACATTTCTGCTTTGCTAAGTGGCTCCCGCTTAGGCTCTGCAAAGAGGGGTCCCAGAGGACCCCGCCAAGCTGGAGGAGGAAGCAGCGAGTTGCTCCTGCCTGTCAGGTTACCACTGGTTTCCTCTCTGTTTTCTGTTTCTATCTGCATCATCCCAGCTTGGCTCCCGTGATCTGGCTGCAGCAGTATGTTCCAGTAGCAGCCAATGAGTCCGCTTTTCAGTTTCTCCAAAGGCTCACAGAACTGGCCTCATTATACTCCCTCAGAGACTCAAACCCCAGTTGGCCAGCGGCCCCCTCCTCGGATTAGAGTGCTGCCTCTCTTCTGAGCTCACAGATTCAGCACCAGTCAGACGGTGCCCTCAGAGGTCTGAGTCCCAGCTGGGCAGGACTCCTTCAAGCCTTTAAAATTTAATAATTCCAACCTCTCTTTTTTGTTCCTCCAGCCCTAGAGGTAGGAGCTGCTCTCCACCTGTGATAGCTCTGTGTTCTTCTGGCCTTTTTAGTTCAATACCTAGTTAATAATTCTTTATATTAAATTCCCTCTGTTAAGATAACTGGTGTGAATTCTGTCTCCCGACCAGACCCTACTGATAGAACCTCTGAAAGCAGTCTGGCTGACCAGAGTTCTAAGGGTAAGGAGACACCCCAAATAAGGAGAGGAGTTCAAGCCAACGCTTCAGAGAGGGAAAATCATGTGTACAACTGCAGCTGACCTGCCGCTCAGGTCCAGAAGGATTTTACCTCAATTGGACCATCCTGCCTTCAAACAGCAAGGGCTCCCCAGTCCTCTTGCATTTGGCACATGAGAAAAATGGTAATATTCACACAACACCCTGGGTTAAATGGAGAATGCTGCTCTTTTTCAGAGGTGACTGTCCTGTGGGCTGTAGTGCCCCCTGGGACCCAGGCCTCCCTCGGTCCTGAGGGGATTTCTATCTCTACACCCTAGATGGGGAATCCTGCAGCAGACAGAACATCTCAGAGTGGAAACCCTACCAGGAGCAGTGTGAGTGTGTGAATGTGCGTGTGCACCTGGGTAACATCAAGCATAGGACAACTTTGTAGCCTTAGGATCAGAGACTGAGAACCCCAAAAGAAACTTTGGGATAACTATATACATGCTCTCCCTTTTGCCAAAGAAGAAAGTAGGTTTGGAAGAAGAAAGGAATCTACCCAAAGCCCTAAGTCATTCAGTTTGTGGTACTTTGTTATGGCAACCTTAGGAAACCAATACTAAGCTATAATTTAAGAAGCAAATCAAACAAACAAAAAATAAGACATAACAATGCAGTGCCTGGGTGGCTCAGTCTTTTAAGTGTCTGACTCTTGATGTTGGCTCAGGTCATGATCTCACAGTTCATGAGATTGAGCCCCAGGTCAGGCTCTGTGCTGGCAGTGCACTGCTTGAGATTCTCTCTCTCTCCCTCTCTCTCTGCCCCTCCTTGCTCGTTTTCTGTCTCTCCCTCTCTCTAATTAAACTTTAAAAAAAAAAAAAGCAAGAAATAACAAGGGTTGATGCGTCGTGGAGAAGTCGGAACCCTTGTTCCAACCCTTGTTGGCTGCCATGGAAAACCACCTGCCTGTACCTCACCAGGTAACACAGGATCACTGTATGATACAGCAACTCCATCCCTAGCTTTATACTCAAAGGAATTAAAAACAGGTACTCAAACAAAAATGTGTGCATGAATGTTTGCAGCTATAGTATTCAGTCACCAAGAGGTAGACACAACCCATAGCCACCAGCCAATGGAAGGGATGCACACATGTGGTGTATACAGTCAATGGGATAATATTTGACCAAACAAATAAATAAAGTACTGGTATATACTGCATCCGTGGACGAACCTCGAAAATATTAAAGAAGCAAACACAAAAGGTCATATATGGTATGATTCATATCATGATATGCACTGTCCTGAATAGCTAAACGCATAGAGTCAGAAAGCAGATTAATGGTGCCAGGGGCTGATGGAGGGACAAAGGGAGAAATACTGCCTAATGGGTGTGGTGTTTCTTTTGGAGGTGAAAAAAGGTTTTGGATGGAGTTGCAGGTGATAGTTGCAAAACACTGTGAATGCACTAAAGGCTTCTGGATTTTGCACACTTAAATGGTTAATTTTATGTTCTAAGAGTTTTACCTCCATACCAGAAAGGAAAACAAAGCAAAAATAATGGCCTAGGTTAGGCCTAGGCCTAGGCTAAACAGCACGATTAGATCTTGATTTTAGAAAGATAACAGGAAGATGGAATGGAGAAAGATTGGCAAGATTGCAGAAAAAAGACACAACTCCTATAATCTAGGCAAGAAATCGAGGTCTTAGAATGAAACTATGGCAGTGAGAACGGGGAGAAATAAATTGATTTAGAAGATGTTCCCACCAGAGAGAACCAATAGAGGTGTTACAATGTAGCAACTAACTCCTGGGGTTCAGTCTGTTGGGTAGTGAATCCTTCCCTGCCTGCTCTGTAGACCTAAGCCTTCATCTCCTTATGTGAAAACCAGGTGGGATTGTTGTTACAAATACGTCTTCCTGTAGATTCCAAGCTTTCTAGCAAAGAAGTCAAGAGATTCCACAGGAGAGACCAATAATATGTCCCAAAGGAGCATAGGTTCGCAAAGACAACCCAATCCAGGACACAAAGTACCTCCAGAAGTATCAACAAGAGTGACTTCACTCTGCTTCACTCTGGAGATGCCAAGTTCTCTACCACTTGCCCACTAGAGGGTAAATTAAGTCTGCAACTGATTCAGAGTCCTTAGGCAAGAATAAAATTAGCAGGGGTGACCTGAATCAGTTCACTGAATTAAGAGAAGGAACAATGTCCAGTTACCATGGAAACGTCTGGGGATTTAAGGTAGTCTGCCCTCAAAGAACTGTCACGTCCACCAGCGGTGAAGCTGATAAAACACTGTTCCTCATCATTACACTATGTCACCAAATGTTGGTTGCCTGTTGACACTTTATTGAGGAGGTGAACGAGTGGTAGCCTCAGCCGGGGATGGAATGATGTGTGGTGTCCATGGTGTAGCCAAGTGGAGAAGTCCAGCTAGTGGTCAGGTGTAGGTGGGTTGGCTTATGGATTCAAGTATAAGGGAGTTGATGAGATAATTCAGGACAGAACGTATAGCAACAAGTGAGGTACACGCAGAAGGGAATCAGTGAAGGCAATCTGAAGGAGTTAGGAGGTCTAGCTGGATGAGTGAAGAAGAGGAACCAATGGAACATGGTGTCATGGAAACCACGAAAGGAGAGAAAGTCAGGAAAGCAAGAATGGGCCACCCTGGCATGCCTGCCTTCTCCTATACCTGGTGCCTTCCATCCTGTGCATTGGCAATGAAAACTGTGCAAAACAAGTCAAAGAAATTAAGAGGAATAAATAAAATCCTATCACATGGAAGTAGGAAAATGAAATAAATTATCAAGGGGGAAACACAGTTCCCTAAGTGCTGGCCACCCCTACCACACTGGTAACGACATTCCTTGCCATTCCTCAGTAGCTGCACAAAGTGAAAATTGCATCCGAAAAAAGTCATTTTATTTATTGTTACTTCTTTTAATGGGAGAGAAGAAAACAGGAAAGAAAGAAAACATCCCCTTAGCCTCACCATATGCAGCCCTTCACTCCTTGTCTTATTTTTTCAGGGAAGAAGCCTGGGAAATTGGATTTTGAGTGTTGAGGACACAGTTCAAAAGTTTCCAAACCTGGCGTGCCCACTTTGCTGGAGAAGAATAATGGGGTCGGATTGCCCAGGCTGCTGGAGGGTCTCACTCCATTGAATTGAATCAACTTCAGACAACTGGATTTGAACTGTGACTTCAGAACAGGACGTGGCGAAGCACGGGGCTGTGTGAACTTTTCAGGCTCTCCACTCCTGACATATTTCCACAGAAGCCCTCTCAGCTGAAAGGCTCCAACTCCAGTGAGAATGCATTTTAATAATGGTTGCAGGCCCTCAGTGTCCACACAGTGGCTCTGTGCTGGCTTTAAGGGCACCCTTGCTGACATTCACTGTTTAAAATAAAAAATAGAGACAAAAGCGAAAGAGAGAAGCAAACAACAAAAAAACAAAACAAAAAAAAAAAGAAAAAAAAAACCACCCTCAAAAAACAAACCCAGCATGCACGCGCATTCTATTGGAATTGGGTATAATCAATTCCAGGAATTCAGGAGTAGGTAGGGCTCTAGGCCATCCACTCAGGGGGTCTGGAGGTTTATATAAATGGGGAAATTGGTTCTGAGAAAATGAAGCGAGAAATTCCTTAAGCCATATTCGGAGCATATTGGGGTTTTGTGGTTGTTATTGTTCATTTGTTTGTTTTGTTTTCAATAATACTGCGAAAAAGAATTTATTTGGATTTTCTCCACTCATATGTTTTCAGGAACCACCTACAGGAAAATTGATTTATATGCTCTTTAGGGTTGAAAACAAAAAAACCCACAAAAATTGTAGAGATGATATTGGCTATGGCCCTTTTGGGGTTATTTATTTAGGAATTTTCTAACCAAGAGCGGGGAGAAAGTCGGCTGAACACACTGGAAAGCACACAGCTGACCTTGAAGTTGGAAAGTGTCTGTACTTAGGATTTTTGCAAGTGGTTTCTCTCTCTCTCCCTAATTCTCCCCCTATTTGATGACTCCAAGGCTAAACAGCACTTTTTCAAAAAGTTTCCTTTGTCTCCAATTTAATTTCCTGGCATTTTCCTCTGACAGCTCGACATCTATCTTTGTGTGATTGTTTGTTTATATCTGTCTTAAAATGTAAACAGTTCCTCTATCTGTTTTGGTCTGCACTAAACCCCTACGCCTAGTACAGGCCTAATGTGTCTGATATGCATCTGTGGCTTTGGCAAAGTCTGACATTCATCACCTGTGGCTTTGGGAAACTCAAGTTACCTCCCTAGGCTCCAATCTGTAAAGTGTGTATAAGGCTGCTTAGCCCACAGGTGTGCCTCACACGGGTTGGGTATGAAGGTGTCATTACACACTGGAGTTGCCTTTATATATTTTACATTTATTTATTTTGGGGAGAGATAAGTGGGGGAGGGGCAGGGAGAGGGGGACAGAGGATCCAAAGCAAGACGACAGGCTGAAAGCAGGGAACCTAATGTGGGGCTCGAACCCATGAACCATGAGATCATGACCTGAGCCAAAGTTGGACGCTTTGATGCCCACCACCCAGATGCCCCTGGAGTTGCCTTTTAAAAGACTTTATCATGTATCTTTATATTATTTATTTTACTTCAGTTTTCCTGACTCACCTAAGGAATGCTTGCTTCTTACGTGGAAAACATAGAAAACAACAAAAGGGCAAAATGAAACACAGGAACGTTGTTCCCGATTCAGAGATAATCACCTATGTTTTTAAGCCACTACGTTTGTGACAGTTGGTTACAGACAGTGGGAAACGAATACTGGCCTCTTCAGTTGATCACAGTTTTGTCTTTGAGTTACAAAGATGATGGAAAAGGTGGCTAATAGAAGATGAACACGGTGTTACATAATATCTTGGAGGAACAGCAAACTGATTCAAGTCCAGGTTTGACTCCCTCCCTCCACAAATATTGCATTGGCGTCAGTGCAGAAAGGTCAAGATGCTATTTCTTCACATCAAAGTATTCCATTTCTGGGGTAGCATCCGGCAAGGGCCACGGAATGTAATTAGAGGTGACAGGTGTTTTTCCTCCTAAAAGAAGTATTCCTATCTGATGTCAGCTGCTCCTAGGCTCGGTTTTCTATTCCACCTGGCCCTGCCCACCCCCACTACCTTTATCTGCATTCCGGACTCAGTAGACATATAAAAAAATTAAGAACCCTTTTGATCTTTGTCTCTCTCTTTTAAAAGTTTTTCTTTGTTCCCAGAACAGAGAAAGACCGAGATGGTGAGAGAGACAGAGGAAGAGACAGGCAATCGAGTTTTCAGCATATTTTGCAGTTCAAGGTGTCAGGAACCATTACAAGAAGGTGCAAAGAATCTGTCCTCGCTGGAATATGTCACCTCCCTTTGAAAGATGGGTGTTCTGAGATAAGTGGCCTCTCGCCTCTGATTTCTTTCTTTTTAAATTTTTTTTTTAACATTTATTTATTTTTGAGACAGAGCATGAACGGGGGAGGGTCAGAGAGAGGGAGACACAGAATCTGAAACAGGCTCCAGGCTCTGAGCTGTCAGCACAGAGCCCGACGCGGGGCTCTAACTCATGGACCGTGAGATCATGACCTGAGGTGAAGTCGGCCGCTTAACCAACTGAGCCACCGAGGCACCCCAACCTCTGATTTCTTTCAGAGATGGAGCTGCTCACCTGGGCTGAGCAAGGAGCATGAGCTGAAAGCCCTTTCTGTGCCAGAAGAAGCAAGAGCAAAACTCAACTCTGGCCATGCAAAGGAGAGGAACAGGGATCTTTGGGAAGACAGAAGGAGCTCTAGTGGTGTGCATCCTGCCCAGCTTCTGAGACTTGACGTAAACAGGGTCATTGTCATAATTACTATAAAGGGCAAAAAAGCTCAGTAAGGGTTTGGTTTTGATTTCTTTGTTTTCATCTTTTTTTTTTTTTTTAATTTCTGAGTATAGTTGACACAGAATGTTATATTATTTTCTGGTGCACCACAGAGTGATTCAGCATCTCTACAGGTTATGCTGTGCTAACCACAGGTGTAGCTACCCCTATCACCATGCAACGCCAATACAATATCATCGACTACATTCCCTGTGCTGTGACTTTTAGTCCTATGACTCATTCTGTCCATCGCTGGGAACCTCGTATCTTTCTCTCTCCTTCACCTGTTTTACTCACTCTCCCAGCCCCTCCCCCTCTGCCAACCATCCCTTTGTTCTCTGTATTTATAAGTCTGATTCTGTTTTGTTTATTCATTTGATTTTTTAGATGCCACACATGAGTGAAACCATGTAGTATTTGTCGTTCTCTGACTTATTTCACTTAGCCTAATACCTTCTAGGTCCATCCATGTTGTCACAAATGGTGTGACCTCATCCTTTTTCATGGCTGTGTAATAATTCATTGTGTGTATGCATGTGTGTGTATACATCTATCTATATCTATATATAGATATAGGTAGATGTCCATCAGTAGACGAATAGACAAGGAAG
>NW_026057736.1:10978-16216 GCF_023721935.1 Panthera uncia
CTGATGGACATTGAGGTTGCTTCTGTATCTTGGTGGTTGTAATCAATATTGCAATAAACACAGGGGCCTGTATCTTTGTGAATCTGTTTTCGTTTTCTGTGGGTAAATAATCAGTAGTGTAATTATTGGATAATATAGTAGAACAAAACTTTAAAAATACATGAAGATAAATTAAATTGAAAACAAAGTGGTCCAGCATCTTTGGAATACAGCGAAAGTAGTGCATCTTTGTTTTTCTTATCTGATTGTGGAGCGTGAGGAAAGAACAAGGAAGGGTATTCCTGTCTGGGAGAAAGGAGCAGCATTTAGGATAAGGATGCCAACAAGGCCAGTGTTTCGCTGGAGTTTTCTTGAGTTCTGAGCTCTGGCATGAGATCACACGGGTAGAGTTAAGCATAGAGAGCCCAGTGGGCTGGCGAAATAACTGAACTTCTTGCACAGGGAACAAGAAGTCAAATAAATTATCTCTAAGAAGTCAAATAGTTTTTTAATTAAAAGTTTTTTTTAATGTTTATTTGTTTTCAGAGAGAGAGAGACAGTGTGAGTGGGGGAAGGCAAAGAGAGAGGAAGACACAGCATCCAAACCAGGATCCAGACTCCAAGCTTGTCAGCACAGAGCCCAATGCGGGGCTTGGGCCCACCAATGGTGAGTTCCTGACCTGAACCAAAGTCTGACGCTTAATGGACTGAGCCACCCAGGTACCCCTAAGAAGTCAAGTAAATTTTAAAATGCCCAAAGAGTTTCCAAATCCAAGCACGCTTTGAATGGTCCCCAGGGCAAGAGTTACTGGTGGGGAGTGGGGGTGGAATCTTTGACCATTCTATTCCGGGCCTTGTAAATGCTCACCTAAAGGCAAGACCAGCTCTCAGCCTCCCTGTGCTTCCAGACTGCCACTGGGCTCCTGGGGCAGCAAATTTAAGAAGGAATCAATTCAGGAGCAGGAAAGTCCACTCCAAGCCCGGTCCATGAGAAGCCTTTTTAAAGGCTCAATAATGTACAAGTTTGAGAAACCTCCTAAGTTGCCTCCACCTTGTCTCTGCCCAAACCAACACAACCCTATGGCACAACAGGGAGAAAGATGAAAGTTTCTCTAGGAAAGGAAGGTGTAAGGTGAATTGTTCTTCTTTTCTCTGAAAAGACTCACCTATCAAAATTCTATCACTGACTCCCCTAACGTCCATAAGCTAAATATAAAAAGCAAACACAAATACAAAACAAAACCAAAACTCCATAAAGAGAAACCCACTGTTCACCTTTTTTTTTTCACCTATATGCTTATTTACAGGAGTACAGAACTGGTGGGAGACTGAAGGATTTTTTTTTTCTGTCCTAATTCAATTAGTTGGCAATAAAAAGAACAAAAGAAAGCCATTATGCAAATCTCTGGCCATTCTAAGTCAGAAATTGGGGTCAGGAGGTGGAGGGTGGGAAGAATAAAGATTTGGAGAGTTTTTTTTTTTTACTTGTCAGAGTTCAACTCTTGTTTTATGGTAATATTAATTTTTTGAATCATTATTGATATTCAAACTCAACATACGGGATCTTCAGTCTTATCTCCCACCTTCCAGCTGTACTGAGTAACACACTTCCTTAAAGGACACTTCTGCTTTTTTTTTTTTTTTTTTCTTCCAGATCCAGACCCGGGATTGGCAAGCACTTTCTCCAAAGGGCGGGACAGTAAATATTTTAGGCTCTTGGGGCTGTATGAGCTCTACCACAGCTATCAACTTTGCAACAGGTTGTATGAAAGCCGCCGTGGTCCAGACCTGAGTGTGTGTGGCTGTGTCCTAATAAAACTTAATTTGTGGACACTGACATTTACATTTTATGAAATGTTCATGGGTAATGAATGCTATTTGTATGTGTATTTCTTCCTACTCCCCCACCCCCTCACCCCCCCGCCCCAATCATTCTTAGGTCCTATAAAGTATGAAAACAGGCAGCAGGCAGAGTGCACTGACCCCTGCTGTATTCCGATCCGGGGATCAGGAATGCCAGTATCTGAAAGATTTTTTAGGAAAATCATCATCTTGGTGCCCCTCCCTTCGCTTCCCTCCACCCAGATTTACAGGATCAGAACCAAGATTCCAAGTTATGTACATCAAAGGTTGAGGAGTATTGCTCAACACTCCCAATCTGACCTTACCAAGATCCCCGCCAGGAGGACCACCTTTCAGGTCTTTCAGTGCCTTCTCTGGCCACACCAGGAGGAGGTACTCTCACCGGCAGGAGTGCAATCCCTCCTGACCATTCTAGACTTTCCTGCCTCCTCCCAACGCACCCCCTTCTTGCACTACCTGCAGGGAATTGAGTAGATTACCAAGACTTGATAAAAATGGGCCAGCATCCCTGGACTCCAAATAAATTTAACTAGAACCCTGGGGAGGACAAACAGTTGTAGGAAAGAGAGAGAGAGAATGAGGAAGGGAGGGGCCGTTAGAGGAGAAGGGCTCAGCCTTGCTTTAAAATAGCATCTAACAATGAACCACATCTGGTTTTCATAAGCACTGATAGCAGGTGTATGGTATGCCGTGAACAATCACCTCTGGCTGATGGAGTGGAATATGGCACATCATCAAGAATAAATGAGACAAAATATTCCAATTACATACATCCTACTTCTCTCCGACTCACGCCAAGTGTTTGTCTCAATCATTCAAGCTACAAATTACCCCCACGGTAGAGGAGGACTGCCGAGTGAGCAAACACCGTGGCTTCTTTCTGGAAAAAACGATGGTTGATTTTATTTTCCGTTGGAGGGTTTGTGTCTCGGGAAACGAGGTGGCTTGAGCAGTTTGTCTTTCCCCGCCAGGACATCCCATTGGGTGGGGACATCCCAGTCGTGTCGAGGACGGGGGAGGCAGAGGACATGGACAGCAACATAAAGCCGGCTCGAGAGTAACATGGAAACTGCAATATTATCTAAGTTATTAGAGCTCAGAAACATCCAGGACCTAATTAGGACACAGGTTACATAAATGATGGTCTATCAGAAAGAGACGAGGCAACCAAAATAAAGTCATGTTTTTAAAAGAATATTAAATCATATGGAGGAGAGGCTCACAGGATAAAAATAAACAGCACTATTATTCAATAAAATAACGACCAGTGATTGGATCTTTACCACGTGCCAGATGCGCTGCTAAACCCTGTCTCTACCTCAAGGCCTAGAATTCACCACAGCCCTGGGAAGTAGATGGAATTTCCCTGAAATCTTGGAAGGTCGCCTACCTGGCCTGAGGGCAAACAGCCCTTGGGTGGTGGGGGTGGAAATCAGATTCCAGCCTGATTCCAGCCTGATTCCAGAATTGGGGCCTTGAATCCCCTTGTTCTGGTCCCTATCTCACTTTCAATGAATTTACAGCAAACAGGAAAAGATGGGAACGGTGGTGGGTTTTGTTCTGTTTTTTTTTGTTTTGTTTGTTTTTCTGGGTTGGATAAAGTTTTTCCCCTCGGTTTTTCTACATTCCCACCATTATTTTCTACAAACACATTGTATCACGGACACAAATCTTTCATCATCTGAAAGACATTAACGAGAATTAAAAAAAAAAAAAAGCCTGGCATAAAATGTTTAATTTCTGTCATTTTATATTTCCCAAT
Source organism: Panthera uncia (assembly GCF_023721935.1). Lineage (NCBI taxonomy): Eukaryota > Metazoa > Chordata > Mammalia > Carnivora > Felidae > Panthera > Panthera uncia. Next base: position 14,583 of record NW_026057736.1, read on the forward strand.
CTTTGATTGTGAAAACGGTGATTTGGGATTTTAGTTGCAACAGGTTGATGAATTGAAAAATGATCGATGTACGTTAAAATACATAAATAAAATAAAATAAACCATGTTCCCGGCTGGAACCTTTGTCACCTTCACAAACAAGTAAAACAGGCCACATTTTGGGTGCAACTGCCAGAGGGGGCAGGTCTGGGACAGACCTGCCTCAAACAAGCACAGTACTGGTGAGCACTGTGCTAGGGACCTTTTCCTTTCCTCCCCACATGGGTCATGGGAAGGGAGATTAAATCGTGCTTTAATTTAACTACCAACAACAACAACAAAACACACACACTGCAACACAGATTCACCGAATGACCTAGCTGTATCACTCCTGGGGATATACTCAAGACAAATGAAAATACACATTTGTGCAAAAACTTCTACTGTGACACTAGGGCTAAATGTGACTCTATACGAAATGTCCAGAAACAGATTGATTAGTGGTTTCCAGGGGCTGGAGGTGAGGGGGAAAGGGAGTGAATGTTAATAGGTATGGATTGTCTGGGGGGGGGGGGGGGCAGGTGATGAAAATGTTCCAAAATTGTGCTGACATTTGCACATTTCTGTGATTATATTAAATTACATATTAAGTTATTAATATTAAATTAAATCCATTTAAATGTATACTTTAAATAGGCCAATTGTATGGTATGTCAGTTCTATCTCAATAAAGCTGCTATAAAAAAAATCCATGGACACCTGGGTGGCTTAGTCGGTTAAGCATCCGACTCTTGATTTCAGCTCAGGTCGTCATCTCATGGTTCATGGGTTCAAGCCCCGTGTTGGGTTCTGCGCTGACAATGCAGAGACTGCTTGGGATTCTCTCTCTCTCTCTCTCTCTCTCTCTCTCTCTCTGTCTCTCTCTCTCCCTCTCTCCAAATAACTAAAAAAAAAAAAAAAAAAAAAAAAGCCAAAGGCAAGGTCCATGGAATCTTGGGGACAATTTCTAAAAAATAGTCTGGTCTCAGTTTCCTATGGTAGGGTCCCTTCCTTCAAGAAAAATAGACACTAAGTTCATGTTTAGTGAGTGGTTTTTATTATTTCTTAGAGAGTTGGAAAGGATGCCAGAGAAATGTTTCAGAATGGCAACATGATAAAAGCAGAGATGTGGGTACTCAGAGTATCTGGGATCCTTCAAAGATGGGGAAGGGATGTGAAGAGCACAGCTGGACAGTAGGAGAGTCTTGAGAAAGGAATAGGAATGAATAGGTCAGGTCTCAGAGAGCCTCGACTGTCAGGGGAAGAGATCTGTATCAGGGCAGAAGTGGGAACAATGAAAGGTCAGGGGGCAGGATGGGGTTTCTAAATACAGAAAAGCGGTGGTAGCAACAATGCATTGGAAGAAAATAGATACATTCCTTCCTGATTTCAGAAACTGTTTAAGGTTGCTCACAAGGACGGGCCAATTTCCTGGTGATATAGGAAACAGCACCAAGCCTTGTACAAGACCTGGAGGCCCAGACCTCCCTCTGCCCCTTGCCACCCTCTCTAGGGAATGCAGGAATCTGCTACAAGCCACAGCAGGCAGGAATTAAGAGTTGGGTGTACACACACACACACACACACACACCTCTCTACCACATATACATACATAT
>NW_026057737.1:0-10579 GCF_023721935.1 Panthera uncia
CAGAGAGGAGATAGATGGGTGAAATAGGTGAAGGGGGTTAAGAGTACACTTATGATGAGATTGAGTAATATACAGAATCGTTGGATTACTATATTGTACATCTGAAGCTAACATAACACTGTGTGTTAACTATACCAGAATTAAAACAAACAAACAAAAAAAAAAAAACTTAAGAAAAACAAATACACACAAAAAACCATTGATCTAGAACCCTCATAACCAGAAGCATAGCCAGGGGCATTCTTGTGCAATGGTCTATTTCTAGGCAAAGATGAAGATAATAAATTTCTACAGGGAATTATGGGCACACATTTAAAAAAGAGCAATTTTGAGATGATCGTCTTCCCTGATAGGTAGAGGCCTCTCTCACATTTTCCTACATCACGTGTATCACAGACACTATTCCATGTGTCCAAAATAACCCTTTACATGCTAAGATAGAATACCCTCTGGGTGCCTGGGTGGCTCAGTCAGTTAAGCATCTGACTCTGGATTTCGGCTCAGGTCATGATCTCACGGTTCTCTCTCTCCGTCTCTCTTGGCCCCTCCTCTTTTGCTTTCACTCTCTCTCAAAAAATAAACAAACATTAAAAAAAGAACCCACCTCAGTATTTGCATGGCTACTTCTATTCTTATACTAACCAGCCTGGAGAACCATCATGAATAACCACACTTACACAGGTGATTGGTCCAAAGGCCTGAAGTAATTAGGGCTGATACAGGTTCATTCTCAAGATTCTTCAAAGGGAACTGAGTAGGGAATCAAGCATCCCGGAAGAGTAGTAGGGGTCACAAGGTTCAAGAACTATTGACAGCCATGTTTTCCTACACAGAGAGGAAGCCTCTTTGAAAGGAAAGATCGAAGGTTACACGCAGAGAGGTATATTCATTCATATTCATCCAATCAATGACATTTTTCACACTACTATAAAGTAGACATTTTGATCATTCTGGAGAGACATGATGCCTACAGTAGGCTAGATAAAGGCCCCTCGCTTCACTGAAAAAAAAAAAAAGATATCCATACTCAAGTCAGCTGAACCCTGTGAATGTGTTACCTTATATGGCAAAAAGGACTTGGTAGATGTGATTACGTTAAAAATCTTGTGACACCTAGGGGCACCTGAGTGGTTCAGTCAGTTAAGCATCTGACTTCGGCCCAAGTCATGATCTTGCACTCCATGAGTTCAAGCCCCGTGTCGGGCTCTATGGTAACAGCTCAGAGCCTGGAGTCTGCTTCAGATTCCATGTCTCCCTCTCTCTCTCTGCCCCTCCCCCACTCGCACTCTCTCTCAAAAATAAACAAACATTAAAAAAAATTTTGTTTAATCTTATGACAGGAAGATTATCCTGGATTATTCAAATGTATCCAATGCAATCACAGAAGCTCTTAGCAGAAACAGACTGGAGTTTCAAAGTCAGAAAGGCAGATCTGAAGACTCTACCTTCAAAGCTCCCCGCCTGGAAAATGGAGAAAGCACCACCAGCCAAGGAATCTGGGAGGCCTCTAGAGGGTGGGACAGTCAAGGAAACTACTATGAAGGGGCCTCAGAAGGGACACTGCCCACCAACACCTTCACGGTAGCCCCATCCCCATGGAGACTCATTTCAGACTTAGAACCTCCAGAGCCATAAGAGAGTAAGTTAGTGTTGTTGGAAGCCACTGTGTTTGTGGTCCTTTGTTAACGCAGCCTTAGGACACTACTACAAATCCCCGTCCTGGAATCACTTCCCTTCTGGGACATTTGCAAACAAGTGACAACTTGTCTTGTGAAGTCCAGAGAAAGGCAAGCTGAAATGAGAGACCTGGACAGTGGAAGCCCCGGGTTCCAGCCATTCCCCAGGCCCAGCTACTTCCCTGCAGCCACACACCAACATCCCCAGTACCTTTCATAAATCCAAGTGTCGAGATCCTATCCCTACCAAACAAAATAACCCTGCCTAATATAATCTGCATTTATGGTCCTATAGGGGCTCTGATGCTTGCTGTGTAAACCTGCAGGCAGTTTCTCAAGAAAGTCTTAATGATGTTTACCATAACTAGACTGTTCTTACTGGAAAATATGCTTCTCCAGCGTAGAAACACTTTCAGCAACAACGAGAATTTGCTGTGAATTCCTCATTAGACAAGTAGTTCCACTAAGGAATCGCGTGATGCCTTGGGCAAGCTACTTAATCAAAATTCTACTGTTTTCATGCTTTCTGGTTCATCTCTCATGTTCAGTGAACACCTACTATGTACCAGGCCGGGGGAAGACAACAAGGAACAAAGCCCAAATCCCTGCCCAGACTTCAAAAGAGAGATTTCACTGAAAGAAGCGATTATAAGACAGTATGAGAACCACACTGACCGTCAATGCTTGTGACCACATTCTCTGCACTAGCCAATGTTCAAAGTGATAAAAATGCCTTACGTGTTTAAATGGTCACAGATACGCTCTGTAGGAGGGAGCACCGTGACAACTATATTACCAAGGAGGAAACTGAGGCAGGGTAAGAAATATGCCCAGCGGGCCACTGACAACTGGTGGCATCAGGTTTTCTTGGCATCTGGGCTCCAGAACCTGGATTAATGACTCTAGTCTGCTGTCTTTGGGGAAAAAGGATGTCAAACTGCAGATGCATAAGATAAGAAGCAGCTTGGGAGGCAAAATTACCGGAAGAGGAGACAACTGGTTTGAGTGTTTCTGAATGATTAAGAATTAATCAGGTGGGTAGAGGCTGGAGTTTCAGGCAGAGGAAAGCTACAGGGAGTGACTGTGGACTGAGGCTGAACGGGATTTTACCATTAAGCAATGGAGCTAGAGGAACAGGCAGACTCCCGGCTCTGAAGAGTCTGGATTCCTGGCTGAGCAAAGCCACTTCTGCCCTTCCCCTTCAGATCTTTGTCCGTGGCCCACTGATGGCTTCACTGTTGCTAAGCATTTTCTCAGCACCTGGGTCCTAGCAGGTGTCTCATTATCCCCACCCACAATGGAAATCTGTGTGCATCTCTGCCTTCTTCACCCAGCTAGCTGCTTGCTGTGGAAGCACCATCTCTTTGGCCACACGTTCTGAAAACCCAAGTGCGCGGAACGAGTGCTGGTCCGAGATGTCAGATGCTGTTGTCCTGGGTATGATTTGACATTTTCCATCTTGGGTTCCATGTTCTCTTGCTGGCTCTGTCCATTCCCTCACCCATGCAGCCACTTAGTGAACATGTACTATGATACGATGCTGGAGTAAATGACATGGAGGTGAATGAAACAGAAGCCTTGCTCTCAAATGGCTCATTGCCAAAGGGACAAGAGAGAAGTATGATGACTTATAAACAGCATGATACGAGGGGCTGCAGGAGCGTGGATGAGGCTCATTGCTTTCAGCACGAGGGAGGGTATTGAGGGGGGTTCAGTGCCAGTTAACACGCTCCTGCCTCTGAGTCTCAGACCTACTTTTATACACCCTGCATTGTGCCACAGAAGCTGAGCAAACCACATTTCTGCTTTGCTAAGTGGCTCCCGCTTAGGCTCTGCAAAGAGGGGTCCCAGAGGACCCCGCCAAGCTGGAGGAGGAAGCAGCGAGTTGCTCCTGCCTGTCAGGTTACCACTGGTTTCCTCTCTGTTTTCTGTTTCTATCTGCATCATCCCAGCTTGGCTCCCGTGATCTGGCTGCAGCAGTATGTTCCAGTAGCAGCCAATGAGTCCGCTTTTCAGTTTCTCCAAAGGCTCACAGAACTGGCCTCATTATACTCCCTCAGAGACTCAAACCCCAGTTGGCCAGCGGCCCCCTCCTCGGATTAGAGTGCTGCCTCTCTTCTGAGCTCACAGATTCAGCACCAGTCAGACGGTGCCCTCAGAGGTCTGAGTCCCAGCTGGGCAGGACTCCTTCAAGCCTTTAAAATTTAATAATTCCAACCTCTCTTTTTTGTTCCTCCAGCCCTAGAGGTAGGAGCTGCTCTCCACCTGTGATAGCTCTGTGTTCTTCTGGCCTTTTTAGTTCAATACCTAGTTAATAATTCTTTATATTAAATTCCCTCTGTTAAGATAACTGGTGTGAATTCTGTCTCCCGACCAGACCCTACTGATAGAACCTCTGAAAGCAGTCTGGCTGACCAGAGTTCTAAGGGTAAGGAGACACCCCAAATAAGGAGAGGAGTTCAAGCCAACGCTTCAGAGAGGGAAAATCATGTGTACAACTGCAGCTGACCTGCCGCTCAGGTCCAGAAGGATTTTACCTCAATTGGACCATCCTGCCTTCAAACAGCAAGGGCTCCCCAGTCCTCTTGCATTTGGCACATGAGAAAAATGGTAATATTCACACAACACCCTGGGTTAAATGGAGAATGCTGCTCTTTTTCAGAGGTGACTGTCCTGTGGGCTGTAGTGCCCCCTGGGACCCAGGCCTCCCTCGGTCCTGAGGGGATTTCTATCTCTACACCCTAGATGGGGAATCCTGCAGCAGACAGAACATCTCAGAGTGGAAACCCTACCAGGAGCAGTGTGAGTGTGTGAATGTGCGTGTGCACCTGGGTAACATCAAGCATAGGACAACTTTGTAGCCTTAGGATCAGAGACTGAGAACCCCAAAAGAAACTTTGGGATAACTATATACATGCTCTCCCTTTTGCCAAAGAAGAAAGTAGGTTTGGAAGAAGAAAGGAATCTACCCAAAGCCCTAAGTCATTCAGTTTGTGGTACTTTGTTATGGCAACCTTAGGAAACCAATACTAAGCTATAATTTAAGAAGCAAATCAAACAAACAAAAAATAAGACATAACAATGCAGTGCCTGGGTGGCTCAGTCTTTTAAGTGTCTGACTCTTGATGTTGGCTCAGGTCATGATCTCACAGTTCATGAGATTGAGCCCCAGGTCAGGCTCTGTGCTGGCAGTGCACTGCTTGAGATTCTCTCTCTCTCCCTCTCTCTCTGCCCCTCCTTGCTCGTTTTCTGTCTCTCCCTCTCTCTAATTAAACTTTAAAAAAAAAAAAGCAAGAAATAACAAGGGTTGATGCGTCGTGGAGAAGTCGGAACCCTTGTTCCAACCCTTGTTGGCTGCCATGGAAAACCACCTGCCTGTACCTCACCAGGTAACACAGGATCACTGTATGATACAGCAACTCCATCCCTAGCTTTATACTCAAAGGAATTAAAAACAGGTACTCAAACAAAAATGTGTGCATGAATGTTTGCAGCTATAGTATTCAGTCACCAAGAGGTAGACACAACCCATAGCCACCAGCCAATGGAAGGGATGCACACATGTGGTGTATACAGTCAATGGGATAATATTTGACCAAACAAATAAATAAAGTACTGGTATATACTGCATCCGTGGACGAACCTCGAAAATATTAAAGAAGCAAACACAAAAGGTCATATATGGTATGATTCATATCATGATATGCACTGTCCTGAATAGCTAAACGCATAGAGTCAGAAAGCAGATTAATGGTGCCAGGGGCTGATGGAGGGACAAAGGGAGAAATACTGCCTAATGGGTGTGGTGTTTCTTTTGGAGGTGAAAAAAGGTTTTGGATGGAGTTGCAGGTGATAGTTGCAAAACACTGTGAATGCACTAAAGGCTTCTGGATTTTGCACACTTAAATGGTTAATTTTATGTTCTAAGAGTTTTACCTCCATACCAGAAAGGAAAACAAAGCAAAAATAATGGCCTAGGTTAGGCCTAGGCCTAGGCTAAACAGCACGATTAGATCTTGATTTTAGAAAGATAACAGGAAGATGGAATGGAGAAAGATTGGCAAGATTGCAGAAAAAAGACACAACTCCTATAATCTAGGCAAGAAATCGAGGTCTTAGAATGAAACTATGGCAGTGAGAACGGGGAGAAATAAATTGATTTAGAAGATGTTCCCACCAGAGAGAACCAATAGAGGTGTTACAATGTAGCAACTAACTCCTGGGGTTCAGTCTGTTGGGTAGTGAATCCTTCCCTGCCTGCTCTGTAGACCTAAGCCTTCATCTCCTTATGTGAAAACCAGGTGGGATTGTTGTTACAAATACGTCTTCCTGTAGATTCCAAGCTTTCTAGCAAAGAAGTCAAGAGATTCCACAGGAGAGACCAATAATATGTCCCAAAGGAGCATAGGTTCGCAAAGACAACCCAATCCAGGACACAAAGTACCTCCAGAAGTATCAACAAGAGTGACTTCACTCTGCTTCACTCTGGAGATGCCAAGTTCTCTACCACTTGCCCACTAGAGGGTAAATTAAGTCTGCAACTGATTCAGAGTCCTTAGGCAAGAATAAAATTAGCAGGGGTGACCTGAATCAGTTCACTGAATTAAGAGAAGGAACAATGTCCAGTTACCATGGAAACGTCTGGGGATTTAAGGTAGTCTGCCCTCAAAGAACTGTCACGTCCACCAGCGGTGAAGCTGATAAAACACTGTTCCTCATCATTACACTATGTCACCAAATGTTGGTTGCCTGTTGACACTTTATTGAGGAGGTGAACGAGTGGTAGCCTCAGCCGGGGATGGAATGATGTGTGGTGTCCATGGTGTAGCCAAGTGGAGAAGTCCAGCTAGTGGTCAGGTGTAGGTGGGTTGGCTTATGGATTCAAGTATAAGGGAGTTGATGAGATAATTCAGGACAGAACGTATAGCAACAAGTGAGGTACACGCAGAAGGGAATCAGTGAAGGCAATCTGAAGGAGTTAGGAGGTCTAGCTGGATGAGTGAAGAAGAGGAACCAATGGAACATGGTGTCATGGAAACCACGAAAGGAGAGAAAGTCAGGAAAGCAAGAATGGGCCACCCTGGCATGCCTGCCTTCTCCTATACCTGGTGCCTTCCATCCTGTGCATTGGCAATGAAAACTGTGCAAAACAAGTCAAAGAAATTAAGAGGAATAAATAAAATCCTATCACATGGAAGTAGGAAAATGAAATAAATTATCAAGGGGGAAACACAGTTCCCTAAGTGCTGGCCACCCCTACCACACTGGTAACGACATTCCTTGCCATTCCTCAGTAGCTGCACAAAGTGAAAATTGCATCCGAAAAAAGTCATTTTATTTATTGTTACTTCTTTTAATGGGAGAGAAGAAAACAGGAAAGAAAGAAAACATCCCCTTAGCCTCACCATATGCAGCCCTTCACTCCTTGTCTTATTTTTTCAGGGAAGAAGCCTGGGAAATTGGATTTTGAGTGTTGAGGACACAGTTCAAAAGTTTCCAAACCTGGCGTGCCCACTTTGCTGGAGAAGAATAATGGGGTCGGATTGCCCAGGCTGCTGGAGGGTCTCACTCCATTGAATTGAATCAACTTCAGACAACTGGATTTGAACTGTGACTTCAGAACAGGACGTGGCGAAGCACGGGGCTGTGTGAACTTTTCAGGCTCTCCACTCCTGACATATTTCCACAGAAGCCCTCTCAGCTGAAAGGCTCCAACTCCAGTGAGAATGCATTTTAATAATGGTTGCAGGCCCTCAGTGTCCACACAGTGGCTCTGTGCTGGCTTTAAGGGCACCCTTGCTGACATTCACTGTTTAAAATAAAAAATAGAGACAAAAGCGAAAGAGAGAAGCAAACAACAAAAAAACAAAACAAAAAAAAAATGAAAAAAAAAACCACCCTCAAAAAACAAACCCAGCATGCACGCGCATTCTATTGGAATTGGGTATAATCAATTCCAGGAATTCAGGAGTAGGTAGGGCTCTAGGCCATCCACTCAGGGGGTCTGGAGGTTTATATAAATGGGGAAATTGGTTCTGAGAAAATGAAGCGAGAAATTCCTTAAGCCATATTCGGAGCATATTGGGGTTTTGTGGTTGTTATTGTTCATTTGTTTGTTTTGTTTTCAATAATACTGCGAAAAAGAATTTATTTGGATTTTCTCCACTCATATGTTTTCAGGAACCACCTACAGGAAAATTGATTTATATGCTCTTTAGGGTTGAAAACAAAAAAACCCACAAAAATTGTAGAGATGATATTGGCTATGGCCCTTTTGGGGTTATTTATTTAGGAATTTTCTAACCAAGAGCGGGGAGAAAGTCGGCTGAACACACTGGAAAGCACACAGCTGACCTTGAAGTTGGAAAGTGTCTGTACTTAGGATTTTTGCAAGTGGTTTCTCTCTCTCTCCCTAATTCTCCCCCTATTTGATGACTCCAAGGCTAAACAGCACTTTTTCAAAAAGTTTCCTTTGTCTCCAATTTAATTTCCTGGCATTTTCCTCTGACAGCTCGACATCTATCTTTGTGTGATTGTTTGTTTATATCTGTCTTAAAATGTAAACAGTTCCTCTATCTGTTTTGGTCTGCACTAAACCCCTACGCCTAGTACAGGCCTAATGTGTCTGATATGCATCTGTGGCTTTGGCAAAGTCTGACATTCATCACCTGTGGCTTTGGGAAACTCAAGTTACCTCCCTAGGCTCCAATCTGTAAAGTGTGTATAAGGCTGCTTAGCCCACAGGTGTGCCTCACACGGGTTGGGTATGAAGGTGTCATTACACACTGGAGTTGCCTTTATATATTTTACATTTATTTATTTTGGGGAGAGATAAGTGGGGGAGGGGCAGGGAGAGGGGGACAGAGGATCCAAAGCAAGACGACAGGCTGAAAGCAGGGAACCTAATGTGGGGCTCGAACCCATGAACCATGAGATCATGACCTGAGCCAAAGTTGGACGCTTTGATGCCCACCACCCAGATGCCCCTGGAGTTGCCTTTTAAAAGACTTTATCATGTATCTTTATATTATTTATTTTACTTCAGTTTTCCTGACTCACCTAAGGAATGCTTGCTTCTTACGTGGAAAACATAGAAAACAACAAAAGGGCAAAATGAAACACAGGAACGTTGTTCCCGATTCAGAGATAATCACCTATGTTTTTAAGCCACTACGTTTGTGACAGTTGGTTACAGACAGTGGGAAACGAATACTGGCCTCTTCAGTTGATCACAGTTTTGTCTTTGAGTTACAAAGATGATGGAAAAGGTGGCTAATAGAAGATGAACACGGTGTTACATAATATCTTGGAGGAACAGCAAACTGATTCAAGTCCAGGTTTGACTCCCTCCCTCCACAAATATTGCATTGGCGTCAGTGCAGAAAGGTCAAGATGCTATTTCTTCACATCAAAGTATTCCATTTCTGGGGTAGCATCCGGCAAGGGCCACGGAATGTAATTAGAGGTGACAGGTGTTTTTCCTCCTAAAAGAAGTATTCCTATCTGATGTCAGCTGCTCCTAGGCTCGGTTTTCTATTCCACCTGGCCCTGCCCACCCCCACTACCTTTATCTGCATTCCGGACTCAGTAGACATATAAAAAAATTAAGAACCCTTTTGATCTTTGTCTCTCTCTTTTAAAAGTTTTTCTTTGTTCCCAGAACAGAGAAAGACCGAGATGGTGAGAGAGACAGAGGAAGAGACAGGCAATCGAGTTTTCAGCATATTTTGCAGTTCAAGGTGTCAGGAACCATTACAAGAAGGTGCAAAGAATCTGTCCTCGCTGGAATATGTCACCTCCCTTTGAAAGATGGGTGTTCTGAGATAAGTGGCCTCTCGCCTCTGATTTCTTTCTTTTTAAATTTTTTTTTTAACATTTATTTATTTTTGAGACAGAGCATGAACGGGGGAGGGTCAGAGAGAGGGAGACACAGAATCTGAAACAGGCTCCAGGCTCTGAGCTGTCAGCACAGAGCCCGACGCGGGGCTCTAACTCATGGACCGTGAGATCATGACCTGAGGTGAAGTCGGCCGCTTAACCAACTGAGCCACCGAGGCACCCCAACCTCTGATTTCTTTCAGAGATGGAGCTGCTCACCTGGGCTGAGCAAGGAGCATGAGCTGAAAGCCCTTTCTGTGCCAGAAGAAGCAAGAGCAAAACTCAACTCTGGCCATGCAAAGGAGAGGAACAGGGATCTTTGGGAAGACAGAAGGAGCTCTAGTGGTGTGCATCCTGCCCAGCTTCTGAGACTTGACGTAAACAGGGTCATTGTCATAATTACTATAAAGGGCAAAAAAGCTCAGTAAGGGTTTGGTTTTGATTTCTTTGTTTTCATCTTTTTTTTTTTTTTTAATTTCTGAGTATAGTTGACACAGAATGTTATATTATTTTCTGGTGCACCACAGAGTGATTCAGCATCTCTACAGGTTATGCTGTGCTAACCACAGGTGTAGCTACCCCTATCACCATGCAACGCCAATACAATATCATCGACTACATTCCCTGTGCTGTGACTTTTAGTCCTATGACTCATTCTGTCCATCGCTGGGAACCTCGTATCTTTCTCTCTCCTTCACCTGTTTTACTCACTCTCCCAGCCCCTCCCCCTCTGCCAACCATCCCTTTGTTCTCTGTATTTATAAGTCTGATTCTGTTTTGTTTATTCATTTGATTTTTTAGATGCCACACATGAGTGAAACCATGTAGTATTTGTCGTTCTCTGACTTATTTCACTTAGCCTAATACCTTCTAGGTCCATCCATGTTGTCACAAATGGTGTGACCTCATCCTTTTTCATGGCTGTGTAATAATTCATTGTGTGTATGCATGTGTGTGTATACATCTATCTATATCTATATATAGATATAGGTAGATGTCCATCAGTAGACGAATAGACAAGGAAG
>NW_026057737.1:10979-16215 GCF_023721935.1 Panthera uncia
CTGATGGACATTGAGGTTGCTTCTGTATCTTGGTGGTTGTAATCAATATTGCAATAAACACAGGGGCCTGTATCTTTGTGAATCTGTTTTCGTTTTCTGTGGGTAAATAATCAGTAGTGTAATTATTGGATAATATAGTAGAACAAAACTTTAAAAATACATGAAGATAAATTAAATTGAAAACAAAGTGGTCCAGCATCTTTGGAATACAGCGAAAGTAGTGCATCTTTGTTTTTCTTATCTGATTGTGGAGCGTGAGGAAAGAACAAGGAAGGGTATTCCTGTCTGGGAGAAAGGAGCAGCATTTAGGATAAGGATGCCAACAAGGCCAGTGTTTCGCTGGAGTTTTCTTGAGTTCTGAGCTCTGGCATGAGATCACACGGGTAGAGTTAAGCATAGAGAGCCCAGTGGGCTGGCGAAATAACTGAACTTCTTGCACAGGGAACAAGAAGTCAAATAAATTATCTCTAAGAAGTCAAATAGTTTTTTAATTAAAAGTTTTTTTTAATGTTTATTTGTTTTCAGAGAGAGAGAGACAGTGTGAGTGGGGGAAGGCAAAGAGAGAGGAAGACACAGCATCCAAACCAGGATCCAGACTCCAAGCTTGTCAGCACAGAGCCCAATGCGGGGCTTGGGCCCACCAATGGTGAGTTCCTGACCTGAACCAAAGTCTGACGCTTAATGGACTGAGCCACCCAGGTACCCCTAAGAAGTCAAGTAAATTTTAAAATGCCCAAAGAGTTTCCAAATCCAAGCACGCTTTGAATGGTCCCCAGGGCAAGAGTTACTGGTGGGGAGTGGGGGTGGAATCTTTGACCATTCTATTCCGGGCCTTGTAAATGCTCACCTAAAGGCAAGACCAGCTCTCAGCCTCCCTGTGCTTCCAGACTGCCACTGGGCTCCTGGGGCAGCAAATTTAAGAAGGAATCAATTCAGGAGCAGGAAAGTCCACTCCAAGCCCGGTCCATGAGAAGCCTTTTTAAAGGCTCAATAATGTACAAGTTTGAGAAACCTCCTAAGTTGCCTCCACCTTGTCTCTGCCCAAACCAACACAACCCTATGGCACAACAGGGAGAAAGATGAAAGTTTCTCTAGGAAAGGAAGGTGTAAGGTGAATTGTTCTTCTTTTCTCTGAAAAGACTCACCTATCAAAATTCTATCACTGACTCCCCTAACGTCCATAAGCTAAATATAAAAAGCAAACACAAATACAAAACAAAACCAAAACTCCATAAAGAGAAACCCACTGTTCACCTTTTTTTTTTCACCTATATGCTTATTTACAGGAGTACAGAACTGGTGGGAGACTGAAGGATTTTTTTTTTCTGTCCTAATTCAATTAGTTGGCAATAAAAAGAACAAAAGAAAGCCATTATGCAAATCTCTGGCCATTCTAAGTCAGAAATTGGGGTCAGGAGGTGGAGGGTGGGAAGAATAAAGATTTGGAGAGTTTTTTTTTTTTACTTGTCAGAGTTCAACTCTTGTTTTATGGTAATATTAATTTTTTGAATCATTATTGATATTCAAACTCAACATACGGGATCTTCAGTCTTATCTCCCACCTTCCAGCTGTACTGAGTAACACACTTCCTTAAAGGACACTTCTGCTTTTTTTTTTTTTTTTTTCTTCCAGATCCAGACCCGGGATTGGCAAGCACTTTCTCCAAAGGGCGGGACAGTAAATATTTTAGGCTCTTGGGGCTGTATGAGCTCTACCACAGCTATCAACTTTGCAACAGGTTGTATGAAAGCCGCCGTGGTCCAGACCTGAGTGTGTGTGGCTGTGTCCTAATAAAACTTAATTTGTGGACACTGACATTTACATTTTATGAAATGTTCATGGGTAATGAATGCTATTTGTATGTGTATTTCTTCCTACTCCCCCACCCCCTCACCCCCCCGCCCCAATCATTCTTAGGTCCTATAAAGTATGAAAACAGGCAGCAGGCAGAGTGCACTGACCCCTGCTGTATTCCGATCCGGGGATCAGGAATGCCAGTATCTGAAAGATTTTTTAGGAAAATCATCATCTTGGTGCCCCTCCCTTCGCTTCCCTCCACCCAGATTTACAGGATCAGAACCAAGATTCCAAGTTATGTACATCAAAGGTTGAGGAGTATTGCTCAACACTCCCAATCTGACCTTACCAAGATCCCCGCCAGGAGGACCACCTTTCAGGTCTTTCAGTGCCTTCTCTGGCCACACCAGGAGGAGGTACTCTCACCGGCAGGAGTGCAATCCCTCCTGACCATTCTAGACTTTCCTGCCTCCTCCCAACGCACCCCCTTCTTGCACTACCTGCAGGGAATTGAGTAGATTACCAAGACTTGATAAAAATGGGCCAGCATCCCTGGACTCCAAATAAATTTAACTAGAACCCTGGGGAGGACAAACAGTTGTAGGAAAGAGAGAGAGAGAATGAGGAAGGGAGGGGCCGTTAGAGGAGAAGGGCTCAGCCTTGCTTTAAAATAGCATCTAACAATGAACCACATCTGGTTTTCATAAGCACTGATAGCAGGTGTATGGTATGCCGTGAACAATCACCTCTGGCTGATGGAGTGGAATATGGCACATCATCAAGAATAAATGAGACAAAATATTCCAATTACATACATCCTACTTCTCTCCGACTCACGCCAAGTGTTTGTCTCAATCATTCAAGCTACAAATTACCCCCACGGTAGAGGAGGACTGCCGAGTGAGCAAACACCGTGGCTTCTTTCTGGAAAAAACGATGGTTGATTTTATTTTCCGTTGGAGGGTTTGTGTCTCGGGAAACGAGGTGGCTTGAGCAGTTTGTCTTTCCCCGCCAGGACATCCCATTGGGTGGGGACATCCCAGTCGTGTCGAGGACGGGGGAGGCAGAGGACATGGACAGCAACATAAAGCCGGCTCGAGAGTAACATGGAAACTGCAATATTATCTAAGTTATTAGAGCTCAGAAACATCCAGGACCTAATTAGGACACAGGTTACATAAATGATGGTCTATCAGAAAGAGACGAGGCAACCAAAATAAAGTCATGTTTTTAAAAGAATATTAAATCATATGGAGGAGAGGCTCACAGGATAAAAATAAACAGCACTATTATTCAATAAAATAACGACCAGTGATTGGATCTTTACCACGTGCCAGATGCGCTGCTAAACCCTGTCTCTACCTCAAGGCCTAGAATTCACCACAGCCCTGGGAAGTAGATGGAATTTCCCTGAAATCTTGGAAGGTCGCCTACCTGGCCTGAGGGCAAACAGCCCTTGGGTGGTGGGGGTGGAAATCAGATTCCAGCCTGATTCCAGCCTGATTCCAGAATTGGGGCCTTGAATCCCCTTGTTCTGGTCCCTATCTCACTTTCAATGAATTTACAGCAAACAGGAAAAGATGGGAACGGTGGTGGGTTTTGTTCTGTTTTTTTTTGTTTTGTTTGTTTTTCTGGGTTGGATAAAGTTTTTCCCCTCGGTTTTTCTACATTCCCACCATTATTTTCTACAAACACATTGTATCACGGACACAAATCTTTCATCATCTGAAAGACATTAACGAGAATTAAAAAAAAAAAAAAGCCTGGCATAAAATGTTTAATTTCTGTCATTTTATATTTCCCAATCTTTGATTGTGAAAACGGTGATTTGGGATTTTAGTTGCAACAGGTTGATGAATTGAAAAATGATCGATGTACGTTAAAATACATAAATAAAATAAAATAAACCATGTTCCCGGCTGGAACCTTTGTCACCTTCACAAACAAGTAAAACAGGCCACATTTTGGGTGCAACTGCCAGAGGGGGCAGGTCTGGGACAGACCTGCCTCAAACAAGCACAGTACTGGTGAGCACTGTGCTAGGGACCTTTTCCTTTCCTCCCCACATGGGTCATGGGAAGGGAGATTAAATCGTGCTTTAATTTAACTACCAACAACAACAACAAAACACACACACTGCAACACAGATTCACCGAATGACCTAGCTGTATCACTCCTGGGGATATACTCAAGACAAATGAAAATACACATTTGTGCAAAAACTTCTACTGTGACACTAGGGCTAAATGTGACTCTATACGAAATGTCCAGAAACAGATTGATTAGTGGTTTCCAGGGGCTGGAGGTGAGGGGGAAAGGGAGTGAATGTTAATAGGTATGGATTGTCTGGGGGGGGGGGGGGGCAGGTGATGAAAATGTTCCAAAATTGTGCTGACATTTGCACATTTCTGTGATTATATTAAATTACATATTAAGTTATTAATATTAAATTAAATCCATTTAAATGTATACTTTAAATAGGCCAATTGTATGGTATGTCAGTTCTATCTCAATAAAGCTGCTATAAAAAAAATCCATGGACACCTGGGTGGCTTAGTCGGTTAAGCATCCGACTCTTGATTTCAGCTCAGGTCGTCATCTCATGGTTCATGGGTTCAAGCCCCGTGTTGGGTTCTGCGCTGACAATGCAGAGACTGCTTGGGATTCTCTCTCTCTCTCTCTCTCTCTCTCTCTCTCTCTGTCTCTCTCTCTCCCTCTCTCCAAATAACTAAAAAAAAAAAAAAAAAAAAAAAAGCCAAAGGCAAGGTCCATGGAATCTTGGGGACAATTTCTAAAAAATAGTCTGGTCTCAGTTTCCTATGGTAGGGTCCCTTCCTTCAAGAAAAATAGACACTAAGTTCATGTTTAGTGAGTGGTTTTTATTATTTCTTAGAGAGTTGGAAAGGATGCCAGAGAAATGTTTCAGAATGGCAACATGATAAAAGCAGAGATGTGGGTACTCAGAGTATCTGGGATCCTTCAAAGATGGGGAAGGGATGTGAAGAGCACAGCTGGACAGTAGGAGAGTCTTGAGAAAGGAATAGGAATGAATAGGTCAGGTCTCAGAGAGCCTCGACTGTCAGGGGAAGAGATCTGTATCAGGGCAGAAGTGGGAACAATGAAAGGTCAGGGGGCAGGATGGGGTTTCTAAATACAGAAAAGCGGTGGTAGCAACAATGCATTGGAAGAAAATAGATACATTCCTTCCTGATTTCAGAAACTGTTTAAGGTTGCTCACAAGGACGGGCCAATTTCCTGGTGATATAGGAAACAGCACCAAGCCTTGTACAAGACCTGGAGGCCCAGACCTCCCTCTGCCCCTTGCCACCCTCTCTAGGGAATGCAGGAATCTGCTACAAGCCACAGCAGGCAGGAATTAAGAGTTGGGTGTACACACACACACACACACACACCTCTCTACCACATATACATACATAT
>NW_026057738.1:0-16205 GCF_023721935.1 Panthera uncia
CAGTCTTGCCCGCAGTGTTGCTCATCCCCACCCTGCCAGCCCCCCCCGGGGGACTCACTCGGGGCTGACAGCAGGGGTAACTAAACAGGTGTACTTTGCCAAAGTCATCGGCTGAAGCCAGCAACTTCCCGTCATGGGAGCGGGCCACGGCGTTGATGTCGGTACCGTCGGCTCCCTCAGACCAGATCCCTGTGGGCAAGATGAGGGGTGGGTGGTGGTGAGAGGTCAGCCTGGGCCAGGGACCCCTGAGGTGAGCAGGCCCCAGCCCCAGGCTCCCCGCCTTTCTCCCAGCCAGCCTGGCTTCTCTGCAGCCAGGGAGGAGAACTGGAATCATCTTCTGTAAATGTGTATCTGACCCTGGCCCCCCACCGCTCCAAACCCTTCTGTGGCTCCCTGGTGGCCTTGGAGAAAGCCTGGGCTTCCTAGCACGACCTCTGAACTCTGCCTGACCTGGTCTGCCACGCTGCTCCAGCCTTGTCCTCCCTAACGCTCCCCTTGAACTCCACAGCGATTTAGCCATGCTGCCTTCTTGGATTTCTCCAAATGCCAAGTTCTATGCCACCTCCAGCCTTTTTGTACAGGGTACGGTTTCCTATCCTAGGGACTGCTTTCCTTCTTCGCTGCTTCCTCATCCTCCAGGTCCAGCTTCGATATCCCCTCCTCCAGGAAGCCCTCCTTGACTCCCTCCCAGGCTGGGACCAGATGCCAGCCCAGTCTACGCCGGTCTCCCGCCCTGGGGATAACCAACAAGAGACTATGAAGACCACCAGCGAAGGATGTTGCTTGGAACCCCTGTTCTCAGTGGGACCTCCCCCATCCCAGAACTTACCAAACACCCCAAATCCCAGGACGCAAGTAGCAGTGGCCCATTCCACATTCCTCACAGCATCGACACTAGTGATCTGCTTACAGGTAGCCGGGTCCCCTGGGGCAGAAAACAGGGGGAGGGGTTCAGAGCAGAAAGAACTGGGTCGCCTGGGTGGCTCAGTCGGTTGAGCGTCTGACTCTTGATTTCAGCTCAGGTCATGATCTCTCGGTTTGTGAGTTCAAGCCACCCGTCAGGCTCTGGGCTGACAGTGGGAGCCTGCTTGGGATTCTCTCTCTCTCTCCCCGCGCCCCCACTTCCAATAAACTTAAAAAAAAAAGAAAAAAGAAAAGAAAAGAAAGAAAGAAACAATTACTGACTTAACCCATCCATTTTATAGTCAACGGGCACTGAGGTCTGAGACAGGAGGCTAAGGTCCTAGGGTTTATTCCACCTCTCCAGACTTGGCTGAGGGGGCTAGATCCTGGGTGGTGACACCCCAAGCCTGAGCAGGGGCATCTGCTTAGAGACCTGTACCTCACCCATCCGACCAGGAAGGGGAGGAAATGGGAAGCCAGGAGGCCAATCAGAACAGCCCCTGAACACAGGAGCCAGAGGACGGAGACTTGAAAGCCCCTCCTCCCTTCCTAGAAGTCAGGGAAGTCTATGTAAATCGCACACGTAAATAGGGAGGCTGGAGGAGGGCCGCCTTCGGCTTTCAGAGAACTCACAGTACAGGATCTCGTAGTCCCCGGAGTTGGTGACGAAGCAGCTGCTGTCCTGGGCCCAATCCAGGTGGGTGATAAAACTGGAATGGCCCTGCGGAGGGGGAGGGAAGGGGTGGAGTTAGAGCTCAAGCGGGTAGGATGCGACCAGGAAAAGCGGAAGGCAAAATACACAGGTAGGGGGAGAACACAAGGGGGCTAAAGGAAGGATACACAGCCTTTGGAGCGTGGGGGCGGGGCCAGACTACCATGGGCGGGGCCAGACTGCGATGGGCGGGGCTAGACAGAAAGGGCTTAGAACACAGGGGAAGTTTAGAACGTGGGCAGAGCTAGACACAGAGGGGCTTATAACACGGGGGGTGGGGGTGGGGGGGGTAATGTGTGGGCGGGGCTAAGACTCCTGGTTGTGATCAGGGCAGTCAGTAGAGTGTTGAAGCTGTGCTCCCTTGAAGTAGAAAATTGGTTAATTCTGCGGCCCCTGGTAGGGGTGGCGGCGCGGGCTGGGGGCCACTGCCCACTCACCGAGCACTTGCCCAGGCGGCTGACCTTGCGGCCGCCCTGGTCCACCGTGTACACGTACACCAAGTTGTCGTGGGAGCCCACGGTCAGGTACGCCCCGTCTGGGGGAGGGGGAGGGGGGGGGCTATGAGGAGGCACCCAGGCTCTACCCCCTTCTCTCTCCGATTCAGCCCCCGCCCCCGCTATGCCAGACTCCTCAGCTGTCCCAAGCTCCATCCCCGCTACAGTCCTAGACCGGCCCCTAGGCCTTGCCACACAGGTTCCACTCCTTCCCCCTGCTAGTAACTGAGCCTCAGTTCCCAGGCCTGGCTGCTCCAAGATCCAGCACCGGGCCGCTTACCTGGAGAGAAGCTGACCACTGAGATCTGCTCATTGCCATCTGTGTGGATAGCCACCAGGTCGTGCGTCTCCGTGTCCAGCAGCAGCCATCTTTAGGGAGAAGGCACGATTGGGGAGGGGGTGTGAGCTGATCCGGTGCAGCAGGGGGCTGAAGGGGGAGGGGGATCGGGGTCGGGACTCTGAGGGGCCTGAGCTTGGGACCCCAGAAAAGATTTGGGAGAGAGGCTGACTCCAGACTAATACCGAGAAACAGTCTGGTGAGCAGGCTGTTAATTGCAGACTCTGTGGGCTCTGGGGACACAGGGGAAGGGAGGTTTTGTCAAGGGACAGTTCTGGGAGGGGAGGGAGCAGAGAAACCCTCTGCAAATGCCCAGCTCAGCTTTACCTGCCAGTCACTGTGCCCACGGCCAGGACAGAGCCACTGGGGTGGAAACCAGCAGAGCGGGCAGGGTCCTGAGGGGAGAGAGAGGAGGCAGGGCTGAGAACTGGGGTCTCCGGCCTATCTGGCTATTCCCCTACGGCAGCCACAGACACCCCAAAACCATCCTCCATTTTTTGTTTTTAAACTGTGTTCTTCTGGGTTTTGTTTTTTTTTAATATTAAAATTTTTCTTTTAAAACACATTTATTCATTTTTGAAAGACAGAATGTGAGTGGTGGAGAGGCAGATGCAGAATCTGAAGCAGGGTCCAGGCTCAGAGCTGTCAGCGCAGAGCCCGACGCGGGGCTCGAACTCACCGTGAGATCGTGACCTGAGCTGAGGTCAGACACTTAACCAACTGAGCCACCCAGGCGCCCCTTTTTAAAATATTTTTAAGTGTTTTTTTGTTTGTTTTTGTTTTTGAGAGACAGAGCGAGCAGGGGAGGAACACAGAGAGAGAGAGAGAACCCTAAGCAGGTTCTGCAGGGTCAGCGCAGAGCCCGGTGTGGGGCTCGAACTCACGAAACTGTGAGATTGTGACCTGAGCCGAAATCAAGAGTCGGTTGCTTAACCAACTGAGCCACTCAGATGCCCCCCAAACCATCCTCCTTTCCTGTGTCAGCTCAAACACAAAACAGTCCTGCTCTCACTGTGGACTCTAGATCCATTTATACTCCCGGTCTAAATTCTCACAGCTTTATTCATCTGTGACTTAGGTAATTTTCTAGAAGTGAGATTTTTTGGGACAAAGGATAGCCATATTTTGAAGGCTTTGGAATGATAATGCCAATTTGCTTTCCATAAGATTCTATCAACTCATCACCAGGCACGTCCAAGTGTCCGTTTCCCCACATCTTTATTAAACACCTGGCAAGGGGTATCACCACTTCTCGAACGTTGGGGACGTTTGGTTGGTACGCAGGCAATAGAGTGTCTTGGAATCAGACTCGGGTTCAAACCGGCTCTGACACTTCCTAGTTATGTGACACCAAATAACCTTCCCTGTCTGAGCCTCGGCTGCCTCATCTGGCCAGTGGAGAACATCAACGTGTGCTCCCCGGGATTCTTCTAAAAACAAGACGTACAGTCCTTAGAACAGCAAGCTGGTTAGTAAAATGGCTTACAGGCAGCACTCGACAACAGTTGGTTTGGATTAAAATCGCACCGTGATGATTTTTACCTTATCAAGCCTGTTTCCAAGTGGGGATCTGTCATCCCCACTGCCTTGTGGAGGTTGCGAGAAGGTGAAAGGACGAAGGGGGTAAAACGCTACGCCAGTTTCTCTGGGCGCCGTCAAAAGACTGCCGGAATCAGAAAAATCTACGGGAGCGCGTTAGAAACTGCAGATTTCCGGTCCCAAACGCAGACCTCCTGAATCAGATTCTCTGGGGGTGGGGTTAAGAGTTCTGTGTCTCCTAGTCGGTTTGACGTCATAATGAGGATTATTATACGTGGCCCTAACAATTTCCAGAACATACCATCCCTGACTCAAAGTTCAAAGGCCATCAAGTGTCCCAGAATCAGAGGTAACCCTAGATTCCTTGAGCGAAGTCTCAAAGCGTGGTGTGGGGGATACGATGGAGTGACATTCTAGTGTCCCATACTGCACAGGTAGGGGAGCTTAAAAACTACACTGCCCAGGGGCGCCTGAGTGGCTCAGTCGGTTGGGCGGCCGACTTGGGCTCCAGTCATGATCTCGCGGTCGGTGACTTCGAGCCCCGCGTCGGGCTCTGTGCTGACAGCTCAGAGCCTGGAGCCTGTTTCGGATTCTGTGTCTCCCTCTCTCTGACCCTCCCCCGTTCATGCTCTGTCTCTCTCTCTCTCTCAAAAATAAATAAACGTTAAAAAATATATATATATTAAAAAAACTACACTGCCCAGAATCCCTTGCAGCTAGGGTCCCACTGGGATTTGGGTCTAACAATCCGTTGTGCTGACAGAAAGCAGAGGGCCTGCTCTTCTATTTCCGCTCATCATGGGGGCCGGGCAAGCAATGGCATTGGCTATGATCGTGAGCCGTCGCTGGCCTTAAGAGGAAAGGGCACACGGGCGCCTGGGTGGCTCAGTCGGTTGAGCATCTGAGTGTTGATTTCAGCTCAGGTCACGATCTCACAATTCGTGGGTTCGAGGGATTCTTTTTCTCTCCCTCTCCCTCTGCCCCTCCCTCCCCCCCCCCCCCCCCGCCCCAGAACTAAAAAAAAAACTAAAAAAAAAAAAGGCAAGTACATGGAGTATCGAGTATACAATGCAAATGTAGCCAGCACTGGGTTGCTCTAGAGCAAGACGGTCTAACAGAAGCTTCTGCGATGCTGGAGACGTTCCTTATCTGTACTTCCCAACATGGTGGCCACTAGATACATGTTTGAAACGTAGCCAGTGCAACCGGGGAATTGAATTTTTTTTTTTTAAGTTCGTTTATTTAGTTTGAGAGAGAGAGAGAGAGGATGAGCAGGGGAGGGGCAGAGAGAGAGGGGGAGAGAGAATCCTGAGCAGGCTCTATGCGGAGCCCGACTCAGGGCTCAAACCCTCGAACCCCGTGAGATCGACACCAAGAGTCGGATGCTCAAACGACTAAGCCACCCAGGCGCCCCTGAATGCTTCATTCTATTTACATTTTAAAGTTAACTGAAGTGTGACGACCCACCCGTATTGACCAATGCGGCTCTAGAGACAGCCCTTGCAGGGACCACAGCTTCCTGCAGCTGTGACAATGGCATTGTCCTGACCCCACCCAAACCACGCTCCCCTGGAGGCAGGGGCAGCGGCTCCCCTGGCAGATTGGTTTGGTGCCCTGAGCCCTGACATACGGAGACAGGCGCTTCTGTCAGAACAGGGTGCCGAGTCCCCGTCCCCCCCCCCCCCCCAGTCCCCTTACCTCGATGATCCTACTCCACAGGGGCCGGCGGGACTCTGCACTCCACAGATGCACCAGCTTATCCTGCCCGCACGTCACAAACTGTGCCCGGCTGGGGTGCGTGGCCAGACCCCACAGTTCTTCCACGTGACCCTGGCGGGAAGGGGAGACGGCAGCATGGAGCCCGCCAATCCGGGCCCTTCCCCCACCGAGCCTGGTCCCAGAAAGAAGTGCCAGGCCGGTCCCGGCGACACACTGGGGCCACAGGTGACCCGGGGAAGGCCCTTTCTCCAGTACGTCTGAAGGAGGCCGTGACTTGAGTGGACCCTCGCCCCGGTGTGTGGCTCGGGGTGAATGCTCCCCTTCTCTCCAGGCCTCTGCTGTCCAGTTTGCACAACGCAGGGCAGGAGACATGCTGGGTGGGAGCTGGAGCCTTGACCGGCTTGAATCGGGTGGTGTCCAGAAGGCTGTGGGATCCCATGGAGGGCACTCAGCCTGGTGAATCTGACCTCAGCTCTCTCTTACGGACTGGACAGGTGCCCTCTCCCCGGATCCTCAGTTTAATCTTCTGTAAAATGGGGACATCGTTGCGCTCACTTGAATCATGGATGGAAGGTGTTGAGGCTAGTACAAAGCGCTCGCAAAATGCAAGTGGCTGTTATTATTATCATTATTAATAACGTGTGCTAATAATACGCTATTAAATAACAACGAACACTGATAATATAATTGTTGACGTTAGTATAACGATGCATGGTAATAAAGCTCTAATATACATTGACCTATTCATAATATAATCAACGATGTGTAATGTTGATGCTATTTTGGGGGGGGTCTCTAAGTTCCCTTCTGGGGAATCCCTCTGATCCTGGTTTTCCTTCATGTTCCAGGGAGACCAGAGCCAGAGGGAGATCTAAATGCAGCAGCATGGACCTCAGCTAGCCTGGAAAAGGGGAAATGCCCGGAAGGAACGGAGGTATCCAGAGCCACTAGATCCAGGGGTAACTTTGGCCAAGACTTCTGTGACAGGCACCATCTAAATGTCGTCTATGAACCGACTCATGGGATCCTTACAAACCCCCACGAAGATGGGTTCTGCTGCTGCACCGTTTCATAGAGGCACAGAGACTGTCATTCACTTGCCTCACATCACACAGCTAACCAGCGACAGGGCTGCGATCTTGATCCCAGGCAGTCCCGCTCCAGAATTCCTGTTCCTGACCATCCTACTATACAGCCCCTCGGCGGGGCGGTGGGGGGTAGGGGGCGGGGGTGGGGGTGGCGCTGGAGTGTTAACTGGGCGTAGATAGGGTTTTTTTTTTTTTAATTTTTTTTTTCAACGTTTTTTATTTATTTTTGGGACAGAGAGAGACAGAGCATGAACGGGGGAGGGGCAGAGAGAGAGGGAGACACAGAATCGGAAACAGGCTCCAGGCTCCGAGCCATCAGCCCAGAGCCTGACGCGGGGCTCGAACTCACGGACCGCGAGATCGTGACCTGGCTGAAGCCGGACGCTTAACCGACTGCGCCACCCAGGCGCCCCTGTAGATAGGGTTTTGGCACGCCAGGACGAAGGGGCGAACATGTGAGCTGCCAGACGAAAAACAGGCCAACCCCAAAGGGCCTTCCCAGATCTCAGGAGGTGTGTGGCCCAAGGTGCATGTGGCCCAGGTGACAACCTGCCAGGACACTTACCAACAGAAATGGACACCACCCCTGATCAGAAGGACAGGGGGTGGCCCGGCTGCGGCGGGGTCCTGGGGACCCTCTGCTGTGCCAGCGGGTAACTCGTTGGCTGCTGGACCAGGGGGGTTCTGGGGCAGGGGTCCTGGGACAGGGGTGGGTTTACGGGGTGGGAGCAGGTAAAAGGGAAGGTGAGTGGAGTTTGTCAGGCCAAGGGATGGGGTGGGGAGGTGAGGAGAAATGGAAGGAAGTGGGAAGAGAAGAGGAGAGAAATGGGGAGGAGGGCAGGTGCAGGAGAATCGCTCACCTGGACGAGCAATGAGAAGCCTGTGTGGACAGAGCCCTGCAGGATGCAGTTGCGGGTGGTCCCCACGTACAGCGTGTCTCCCCGACCCTCAGCCACAGTGCGCACCGGACCGAAGTCCTCTGGTACCTGAGGGTGAGGTTGGGGGCATATGAGTGTAGGGCACAGGCAGAGAAGGGGTCAGGGAAAACAAGCTGGGGAGAGGAGGGTCCATTAGGAGTCGGGGTGGGGGCGGTGGGAGGAGGTCCCCTCGCCTTCACACGAAGCTGTCCCCCTCCTCACCTCTACCTCCTGCAGCTTGCTGTAGTCGGAACCCCAAAGGACCACCCGTCGATCACGGCCCCCTCCGGACACCAGCGTCCCGTCCCGCAGGGCGCAGAGCCCAAACACACCGCCATCGTGGGCACCCAGCACCGCCTGTGTGATGCGGTTCCCACCTGTGGGGGCAAAGAGGGGTGGCCAGGGAGCAGGGATCAGCATGGGGGAGCTGTCCCTGTACTGACCCCTGAAACGCCTCCAACTGTCAATCCTACATTCAACCACTCACTTACCTTTCTATCCACCCTTCCACCCACCTGCCCACTGGCCATCTATTCAAATATCTTATCATCCATCCATTAAACCATCTGAACTAACATCTACCCAGTCACTTTTGATCCATCCACCCACTCACCCATTCATTCATCCACTCATCTACCTACTGGTCTGTTCGTCCATCTATCTACCTATCTACTCACCCACCCACTCACCCCCTCATCCATCCATCCACCCATCCAGTCCAGTCCATCCATCCACCCACTTACCCACCCATCCAATCGATCCATCCATCCATCATCTGTCCATCCATCCCCCATCTGATCATGTACCCACCCATCAATCTACCCAACCATCCGTTGATCCATCCATCCTTCCATCCATTCATCCATCTATCCATCCATCCATCCATCCACCCACCCATCCATCCATCCACCCACTTACCCACCCATCTAATCGATCCATCTATCCATCATCCATCCATCTATCCACTTGCCCACCCACCCACCCAATCCACCCATCCATCCATCCACCTATCTATGTACTGATCCACCCACCCATTCATCCACCTCTCATCCATCTGTTCACCTCTTTCATTCAACTACTCATTCACCAGTCAATTCATCCTTCTACCCAAACATCCACCCATTTTCCAATCCATCTACCCACTCACCCTGTCAATCTAATCATCCATTCATTCATCCGTTAACCCATCCAATCAACAACTGTGTAACCAGCAT
This sequence comes from Panthera uncia, assembly GCF_023721935.1. NCBI lineage: Eukaryota > Metazoa > Chordata > Mammalia > Carnivora > Felidae > Panthera > Panthera uncia. The sequence continues at coordinate 8,924 of NW_026057738.1, forward strand.
TTATTCTGGGCCCAGCTTCATACCGGATGATACTGGGAATACAGTGGTGACCAAGACAACCTCAGATCTTGCCGTCACAGGGTTCACAGTCTATTTTCAGAAACAGACCTATTACCAGTCAATGACAACCCAAGGTGGTTGGGGCTAGGATAGGGAAAGCCAGGAGCCTGTGGGATCCCATAGAAGATACCCAGCCTGGTAGGTCAGGGAGGGTTTCCTGGAGGAGGAGACAGCTGAACAAGGATCTGAAGGATGAATAGAAGTCAGCTAGGCCAACAGAGGGTGGAAAGGGCTGCATGCAGAGGGAACAATGTGTGTAAAGGGAAGAGAGCAAGAGCATGCACTATTTAGAGAACTATAGAAAATCTGGTTTGACTTCATGTAACATGCAAGGGGCAGGGGAAGGCAGGGCCAGACCACACAAGGTCTTAGAGGCCTCAGTGAGGAACCTGGGCCTTGTCCTGAGGGAACCAGGGAACAATGGTAGAGCTTGGCAAGGGGAGAAAAGGGTCAGATTTACACTGGGTTCTGGAATTTGAGGAGGCAAGATAAATAAAGGCCAAGGACCAGGAAGGAGGCTGGGGCAGGGACTCAAAGGAACAGTCCTCAACTCAGATGTGGTGCCACACGTCCACTTATCATTCTGTCCACTTGTCTTTCCAACCACCCCACCACAGCCCTACGGGATGGACCCAGTGATGGGTCTGGGGATATAGAAACGAATCAGACCCAGCCTCTGCCCTCAGAGAGCTCACAATCTGCTGGAAAAGACTGTCAGTTATTCAGAGCTTATTCTCAGCTGTGTAATTTCAAGGGAAGCTCTGAGCCAGCCAGGTGCCCCATGAGCCTGGGGCTTCTCATCTATGAAATGGGAATAATATTCAGTGCACCCTTGATTTAGGAGCATAATGTACGTGAAAGCAAACGTACCCAGGCCAAAACAACTCACTGATTTGTGCATGCCATCCATCTGCTGGGACAACCCATTCTTCGCTTGATTCATCATTCACCCAAAGGCTAGAGCAAGCTTGTATTCACCCCATTAGCGTTTGCTGGGACAATACATTAATCCATTGGTTGGGACAACCATTTATTCATTTCTTCATCCATCCATTTGGCTAGAACAATCAACTCTTCTACTCATTCAGCAATCAGTCTACTTCCTGGAACGATCCATTCTTCGTAATATATTAATCCATTGGCTGCGGTAACCATTCATTCGTTCATTCACTCATTCATTCAGACATTGCTTTATGGATCCACTTCCTGGGAAAAGACCTCTTCATTTATTTTTTTTAAGACCTCTTCATTTATTAACCCCAGCATCCATCATGGGGACAACCATTCATTCATTCAGTTGTTCACTCACCCAATCATTCACCATTAAGGAGGCCAGTACATTCACTCATTCTTCCACTCACTAAGCAGGACAGCCCCTTCATTCATTCACTGCCTTATTCATTGACTGCTCTGGGACAAACCACCTCTCCATCCACCCACCCATCCACCCACAAGTGGGTTAACCATTCAATTCGCTTATAATTCAAACTTGATCCCCACCACAGGATTTGCAGAGGACAAGGGTGGGGAATAAGTCAAGATTTCATGGAGATGGGGAGCCTTGAGGGGGATATAGGAATTAGACAAGTAAGGATTTAGCCTGTTGTATCATACATTCCATACAAGCTCGGTCAGAGCAAGGCTTGGCCAAAGGGGGTTCGGGAGGGCTGGCTTGGGTACCAAACAGGTGGAGTGAAACTCACCTTTGCCCCAGACATAGAGGTTCCCCCCCGAGTCCCCGGTGACCACATCGCCACCCTCCAAAAAGGTCACACACAGCACGTACTTCGGTTTCTCGTGTTTCTAAGGTGGGGGAGAAAGGGAAGGTGTCAGAAGGTTGCTGAAGCAGAGAGCCTCCCAGAGCCCACCCACCATCCAGGACCGTGGTCAGGGGATCCCCGCCATGATGTCGGGTATGAGGCCCATTGTGGGGCACCCCCATCTCCAACCGGCCTCCGTGCACTGCTCATGTAGCCTAGAGCTTCTGACCACATTGTCTCCCTTGCTTACCCCTGGAAGCACTTCCTGCCTCCTCTCTTGACTTTTCTTCTCTGTCCTTTCTCTGCCCCTGGGTCCCCCCTCTCTCTGTCCCTGGCTCTCCCCTGTCTCTGTCCCTGGATTCCCCCTCTCTCCATCCCCGGGTCTCCCCTGTCTCTGTCCCCGGGTCCCCCCTCTCTGTCCCTGGGTCTCCCTCTTTCTGTCGCCACTCTCCCCGCTCTCCCCCTGCATCGTCTCTCCTCCCCTTTCCTTGCCCATCCTCTATGTCGCTCTCTCTGCCTCTCCCCACCCTCCCCTCAGTATCTGTCTCATCTTCACCTATGCCTGGTGTCCTCCGGGCTTCCCTTTTTGGGGTGGAAGCTCCAGTTCTCACCCATGGAAGGCGAGCCCTGGCAGAGGGGCCCCTGCACCTTCTCTCCCAGGCCCTCTGCTTCCCGCTCAGTGTCTGTCTGCCTCGGTGCGCGTCTCTTTCAGCCAGTTGGCCTCTGACCTCCGTGTTTTTCCACATTATGGCCAAGCAGAGCACTGCCTATTGAGTATTTACTATCTGCTAGGAGCTACTACGGTCTTCATCCCGCTGAATCCTCACAACTTTAGACAGTTAAGGAGGATGATCCTCATGGTATGGGATAAGGAAACTGAGGCCCCAGCAGAAATTCGGCATCCTCATAATCTGGGACCCTCTGGGACCCTCTGTTTTGTTGTCTTCCCGGGTGTCCCTGCCTGTCTCCTTCAGGGCCAGCCTGTCCCCGCACCCCGGGGCACTCACCTCAAAGAGGCCCTGCCGTTTGCTCAGGCTGCCCCCCTCCAGACTCCAGAAGTAGATGTGGGATTTTCCGCAGGTGATGAGCACGGTGGGGTCTGTGGGGTGGAAGGTGGCCACCAGCACGGCCTCGTTGGAGCACTTTGGAGAGTGGGGGAGATTTAGAATGACGACCTCAAAGCCACTAGGGCCACCCCATGTAGGACCGCCCTATACAGCTGCATGAGTTGTGCACTGCACAACCTACTTGCCTGTGTCTTTACTATACAGGCAAGCTAAAATACTGAAGGCAGGGCCGGCCAGCAAAGCATTACTGCCACCTTTATCAACATGACAGCAGATCTTGGAGAGCCTCAACTCTGCATCAAGTGCTGTGCTGAGTACTTTATCCATTAATTGCTGTACTCCTCAAAGCACTCCGTGAGGTACGGCTCATTAGCGCTCCCCATTACAGGTGAAGTGAGGCACAAAAAGGGGAAGTCACTTGCCTTAGGCCACACAGCCAGGTAAGAGTCAAGTCCAGAATTAATTCACATAGGTCTGACTCCAGAGCCCAGCCTCTCAACTACTAAGTCTCTGTCCACAAACTGTGGGCCCCAATCCGGAACCTAGGTCTCCAAAATAGGCACATGACCTTGGGCAACAGGCTCTCCCCTCTATCATGCCTCAGATTATTCCCTAGAAGTCAAGCCACCACCCAGAGATGCAAGTCAATGTCCTGGATGTCGCAAGGCTACAGTCAGTAGCTGCCTTGCACCGACCTTTTTGTTGTGCCTGGTCTAGCCACCCCACATCCCAACATCAAAGCCAAGGCCCTACTAGGAAGATGCTACCATTATCCCCACTTTACGGACGAGCAACCGAGGCTCAGAGAGGGCAAGCCGCTTGCCTGAAGTCACACAGCCACCAAATGGCAAAGCTTGGCCTTGAATGTGAGTCTGTCTGATTCCAGACTCCTAACCACAGAGATCCAGCCAGTCCCACAGAGGCACCCCAAGGAGGCGGGGTGAGAACGGTCACCCCACCTTGCCATCCACCACCTTGGCCTCCTTGGCCCAGTCCCACACGGAGAGCATGTGATCGTTCGATTCGTCCACTGCACAGAGCAGGTTGCCTCCATTCTAGAAGGAGGAGAGAGGAGGGGGAGTGGAGAAGGGGGGTCAGGATCCACCCCTTCAACACTCTGCCCACACAGGAACTTCCCACTCAGGTCTGTTTTAAGATTTTCAAAGCTCCTGGCCCACATTAGATGAAACACATGCAAATACACTCCCCGTCCGGCAGCCATGTACACATCTTAAAGGGCTTCTAGAACTTTCCTTTTGAAATGACTCCTCCCTAAGAAATTCATCTCATTTACCCTCAGTTACTGTTTCTCTGCAGGAGTCCTGAAACCATCTAATCTGCATTTTTATATGAAAATGACTTTATGCACACAAAATGAAATGACTTTTATGCACACAAAATGAAACCACCGAATTACTAAAATGTTGGGTGTTCACACCTTTGGTGAAACAGGTTAATTTTGATTTTGCAGGGTTCCCTCCTCCCCGTACACACACACACACACACACACACACACACAGTCACCAAAGTAGCTTTTCTCCACCACTCCCCACAATGCCCTCAAAGATCTCCTTAGGCCTCAGAACACCTGTAAGGCTCTAGTCCCGTGCTTCTTGGTTTTTATTCCTCAATCCATTACTGATCAATACTTTGTTAAATACATTTTGATAAAAATGTGAAATATGATTAAAAAAAAAAAAAAAGCCCACCCATCACAGACTAGGATGTTGTAGGAAATATGAAATTGCTCTGCAAATTCCTGAAGGCTTACTCTACATTTCTGGGCTTATCTCGCCCAGAACTGCCATCACCCATCCTGCCGACACCCATCTAGGCTGGAACAGGGAACCACAAGGCCTTACAAGGACCTTTCGCAAAGGAAAGTGGGTGCCAATAATAATGCAACCAGCATGACCAGTCACCGAGGAGTTTGGGAGCAATCAGGACACGTGGGTCCCCTTCATAAGGGCTAAGGGAGCAGCCCTGTAAGGTCACCAAGGGTTGGCCTGCAGGGCGGGCAATTCTGCAGGGGGCGTGGCCTATGCCTGTGACGTCACAATCAAGGCATGCCCCCTCCCCCATCCCAAAGTGGCGGCGCGTGTGTGTGTGTGTGTGTGTGTGTGTGTGTGTGTGCGCGCGCGCGCTCCTGACTTTGGAGGAGGGACTCCTGACTTTGGAGGAGGGGACAGGCGAAGGGTCCCCGCACAGGACTTACAGATTTGGAAAAGCCCACACAGCACACAGCTCTGTCAAACACCCCCAGGCCCAGCACGTGTAAGGTGGAGAGGGAGACTGAGTCCCAAATGCGCACGTGGGGGGGTAGTGGCTGCAAGGAAGAAAGAGGCCTGTTACCTGGGGGGCCTGGCTGTCTGCCCCCACCATCACCCCACCCCAGTCTCCGGTCCCTCCTCCTCCAATCTGTTACCTTCCCCTCCTTAGAGGTGCCTGCCACCTGTCCAGTGGCAATGGTGACCATATCAGGGTGGACAGCCAGGCTGAGAAAGAAGACAGATGGACAGGGCTCAGTGGGAGGGATGGGGCTCAAAGGGGGGCCCAGGACTCCTCCTCCCTTAACAGGCTGAAGTCACAATGCCTGGCTATTCATCCCACAGGTTGGTTGAGTGAGTTATTTAGCCAATAAACATCGATTTAGTCCTTCTGTAACAATAAGGGGCTACTCTCCAGGTACCCAGCCTCGGAAGCAAGACTCCGTCCTGGGGTCTCTTAACTCAAATGCCCATACGGCTCAGGACTGTACCCAAGTGGTGGCCAGGGGGGCACAGCCATCAAAAGGGGCTGTCGCTGCCTGGCTCCCACCCTGTTAGGATCATCGGGGGGCGCCAGCTAGGAGTTTCGGAAAAGAAGTGAAAAATCCAGGCATGTAAGTGAATTCACCGACCTTTAAAATACTGATGATCAGTCCACACTTTTTTCCTGAATTCAGCCGGTAGGCCAAGCAAAGGCCTGGCCACAGCCACCTCCCCCCCCCACCCCGGCCTCCCCCCCCTCCGCCTCCAAGAGTAGCCCCTCCCAGGCCTCACCATTTGATGTCATCATTGTGGCCCAGGTAGTGGCGCTGCCTATGCTCCTCCACACTGTACAGCACGGCCACGGAGGCCACAAAGTACACTATCTCCCCCGTGGGCAGCAGGTAAAGGTTGGCCCGGCAGTCTCGGCCTCGGTAGCCATAGCTGGAGATGCCCGGGGGCCGGTTAAGGAGCCTGTTTTGCATCGTACGTGCCAACTCAACACCTGCAGTGAGGTTTTCCTGATTCCACTCAGACCCCGTGGTGGGGGGGGGGAGAGGGGCGGTTGATGGTACCCCCCCCCCGTAATATATCCAACAAAATATTAACCCCCGTGGGGCACCCAGGTGGCTCAGTCGGTTATGCATCCGACTTTGGCTCAGGTCATGATCTCCCAGTCTGTGAGTTCGAGCCCTGCATTGGGCTCAGAGCCTGGAGCCTGCTTTGGATTCTGTGTCCCCCACCTCTCTCTGCCCCTCCCCCGCTCGTGCTCCGTCTCGCTCTCTCAAAAACGAATGTTAAAAAAAATTTTTTTAAATATTAACCCAAGAACCTGTGACTATAACCTTCCTTGGAAAAGGGAGTCTTTGCAGCTGTAATTAAGGATCAAAACATGAGATTATGCTGGATTATCTGGGTGGGGCCCAAACCCAATGTCGAGTACCCTTATAAGAGACAGAGAGGAAAAGACACCGAACGTCACCAGGGGTGTAGGTAGGACCCACATGAAAATCAGAGGTTGATTGGAGTGATGCGGTGTGGCTATAAGCCAAAGAACCCCAAGGACAGCCAGCAGCCATCCAATGCTAGGAGACATAGATCAAATTCTCTGCCAGAGCCTCTGGAGGGAGGGCGGTGGGCCTGCTGGAACCTTGACTTTGGGCTGGGAGAGAAAATCATTGTTTTAAGCCACAGAGTTTGTGGCGATTTGTTACAGCAGTCACAGAACGCTAATACAACCCCCCCTTCCCTCCAGAAGGGTCCTGTTAACACTAAGTTAGCTCATATCTGCTCAGAACCTCCCCATGAGTTCCGTCTCAGAGCAAAAGTCAAAATCCTTATGAAAGCCCGGGCACGAGGTCTAGCCTGACCTGGGCCGGATTCCTCAGTCCTCAGTCAGGCTCCACTCCCACTGGCCTCCTGCTCTCTGTCCTCACCTCAGGGCCTTTGCACCTGCTGTTCCCTCCACCTGAGTACTACTCCCCCTCAACTCTCCATGGCTCCCTTGCCTCCTTCAGGTCCCTGCTCAACTGTCAGCATCTCAGAGAGGCCTTCCCTGCCCATTCTATTTAAAACTGCAAACTCATGCACTCTCACTGCCACCCCCCCCCCCCCGCTCATATTTCTGTCATACACTCATCAGAATCCC
>NW_026057739.1:0-16185 GCF_023721935.1 Panthera uncia
CACACACACACACACCTCCCAGTTTTCCCAGTTAGGAACACAGTGACTGGGATCAGGGTCAGGGAGATGTGGAGGGGAGATTGGGAGATGGAGGGAGGAGAGAATCAGGAAGACAGGACGGGTGAACATATGTTCATTGATGGATTTAACTCCAGTTTCATTTGAGCCCACTGTGTCATACGCTAGCTTTGTGATTATGACTAACTCCCCTGAAACTTGGGGCCTCAGTACTCCCATCAGAAAATCCTGAGAACACAGTAGACGAGCATCAAGACTGGACCAGAGCAGTACAGCATGAGGGCAGAGGTCCAGGAGTCAGAGAAATCTGTGTATGCATCTAGTCCCCTGCTGTGTCACCTGAGAAAATTGCCTGTGGCCTTTTGGGATTCCATTTCCACTCCCACAAAATGAGAATGATGCCTGCCCATGGGGTACATGAGTTCCCAGCAGAGTGTCTCCCAGTGGGTGGCCCATGTTAATTGATCTCATGCTGTGAGGTCAATGGTGGTTTCCTGTCTAAACCTGTAATGGTCTCTAAGGCTTCCCCTGACAAGGGGCTAGGAGGGGAGCAGGTCTATCCTGGTCCCAGCTTTCCCGGGAAGATAAGAGCATGGCCACAGACATTTTCATGGGCCAACAACTCATTCCCCAAGGGCAGACAGCTCCAAACAGCCCCAAGCAGGGTGTGACTTGCAGCTATGGAAGGGGATGAGCTATTTGGGAAGAGGCTTCCTAGGGCTTGTGCAAGCAGGGAGCTAACACAGGGGTAGAGGGTAAAGCAGTCCTCTGGGTCATAGCCTAGAAAGCACTCCAGAGAACAGAACTGAACTGAGGACATCAGGGGGTTCTGTTCTCCACCTTCTTGCTTCCTCCTCCCCGAGATCAGTGGAAGTAGGACCAAAACATCCTAGCTGGCTGGCCCCAGCCAGAAGTTGAGAAGTTGGCTTTATTTTTCATCTCTTCCTTAGACCTAACTCCTCTCTGCTCTGGCTCTGGGCAGTGATATTGACAGGTATTTGATTTTAGAAACTATAACAACAACAACAATAACAACAACAACAACAACAACAACAAAATATATATATATATATATATATATAAAAATAAAAAAAAAAAAGCTTGAAATTAAGAAATGCTTGCCTAGGGGCACCAGGGTGGCTCAGTCAGCTAAGTGCCTGACTCTTGGTTTCAGCTCAGGTCATGATCTCGTGGTCCATGAGTTCAAGCCCCACACTGGGCTCCACACCTGCTTAGAATTCCTTCTCTCCCTCTCTTTCTGTTCCTCCCCCTGCTCACTCTCTTTGTCTCTTTCTCAAAATAAATAAATAAACTTTAAAAAATAAAAGAAATGCTTGCTAAGTAATCCTTGGATCAAAGAGGAAATTAAAAAAGAAATTATATATTATCTAGAAAATTATGAAAAGGAAAACACTCTATATCAAAGTCTATGGGATGCAGTTAAAGCTGTGCTCAGAGGACATTTTATAGCTTTCAATGCCCTTATTATTTTTTGTGAAAATCTGAAAATAATTGCACTAAGTATTCAACCTCAGAAATTAGGTAAAGAGCGATAAAATAAATGAAACCAAACAGGAGGTGGTATTTAATGAAAATAAAAGCTAAAACTAATGCAGTAGGAAACAACAAAAGTATTCTGCTCTTACTCAAAATAGTTTTTTTCTTCCCACACCAGTCCCACGGTGCTGCTCCCTCCTCACTCATACCCACCTCCATGTGTGCAAGTTGGTATCAATGAGTTGCATTCCATTACTTTGTAGAATTGATTAATAAAACTATTCATATAATGCTATGAGGCCTAGACTGGACAACAGCATACCCAGTTCTGGAGCCAAGCCCACCATTGTCTCCTTGGCCAAGTCATTTCCCTTCCTTGACCCTCCATTTTCCCATGTATACAGATAGAGGCTGTGGCTACCTGCTGTCACTGACAATTGTCAGCTGAATCCCACTCACAGCCAACACTCTTCAGAAGAAAAAGGTCACCTTTCCACTGGCAAATGTTGATGGACTCTTTTCTGAATGGTGGTAGGCCTTGAGTAACAGTAGCTGTCTCAGCAGGCTGCATCACAGAAGGTTGGCCTGAGTGGGGGGCAGGCTGGAAGGATAAACCCAGATACTGAACACAGCCTGGAGTGTCTTAGAGCGTGGGCTGGGATGAGCAGGGAAAGTAGAACATGTCAGGACCGTGGGCTCTTTTAAAATCTGCTGGATTCCCTTTACTTCCTCCTGGACCCACTCTCTTATCCTCCTTTTATTTTTCTAAATATTCATCTGTCTTAAAGTTATTGATTCTTCAGGCCCAGTACCAGGCAGGAACTATGATAACAACTGGAAAGAAGTATTCTAATCCTCAGTCTCAAGGCTCTAATATCAGGGGCAACCAGTCAAGGGTCAGGCTGTCCACAGCAGTGACCAGCTAGTCTTGGAATCTGGGACACGGGGAGGCCTCTATCCCTGCTGTCAAGTCAAAATAATGATACACTCACATTTTGCCAATTTCTAAAGGCTCTGCCTCTGGAAGTGACTCTTAAGGAGCTTTCCCTAGCCAAAAGGCCCTTCTCCTCTTTCAACACCGAGAATAGCTAGAAGCTATCACACTGATTTGAGTCAGGCTGAGCACCTTGGATCCCTAGTTGAGCTCATCTAATGGGGGCCTCCTGATGACTGGTTGGGCTGCTTCAGCTCCACTAGCTGCCTGGAAGCCCCAGTTTGCTTCTTTTTGGGGAGTGTGAGCCTTTCAAGAAGGAGGGCTCCTCCATGCCTACTGCATTTAGAGAGGGCCCACATCCTACAGAAGCATATAGGCCTTGTTATCCCAAAGTCTGTTGGGGGTCCTGAAAACATTCAGTCTGTGTTTGCATTTGGGTTTTTCCAAGACCACTCCAGTGTGTGGATGGGACTAGACTGGATGGTAGTAGTGTGGATCAGGAGAGACCACATTAGGACGCTGTGGCTGTGTAGGAGTCTAGGCAAGAGACAGTAGTGGCTTCACCTTAGAATATGCACAGTGACATTAGAAAGAAGTGACACAATCAGGGAAGTGGGATCACTGGGGTTTAGGTCTGATGGTCTGCAGAGTGTGAGGAACGAGAGGCATCAAGATGGCGCCACGTCTTTGGGCTTGGGTGACTGGGTGGTTGAAATTGGGGACAGAGGCAGGGAAACCAGTTATGGGTTTAATGGGGATGTGCTGAGTTTAAGGTGGCAGGTGTTTATCCAAAGGAGCTGTCAGAGAAGAATTTGGATATGTGCATCTGAAGCTGTAGAAAGAAGACTGAGCTGGAGACAGAAATAAAGATAGCTTTCAGTAAAGGAAATATCCAGTCTTCGAGATAATTTGTAGTTATGGCTTCTCCTCCCCCTGCTTTTTGTGAAGATTCAACTCTCTGGGTATGGCTCATGAACTGGGCCAGAGCAGAGATCTCTAACTGATGAACCATGGGTTAAATCTGACTTGCAGATGAGACTTATTTGGTTTCTGGACAAGAACTGGGGTGACCGCCACAGCCTTGGGGTGATAGCTCTGCAAGGGAATGGGTGGGGTGGGGACCGGCTATGAGAAAGCTTACATCCCCTAGGGGAGCACATCAGCATCTTCCAAAGGGCCATACTTTTAGAAAAGCATGGTCACTGTGCTAATGCAAATTTATACATGAGGAACTGAAATAATTCCTATGTGTTTTAATACAGTCATCTAAGCACACAAAACTCTGACAGAGGAGGTTGTATGGCCCCTAAGAGGGCTGAGCGTCAGCCTCAGAAAGCAGAGTGGCATGTCTGTGCCTGCGGGCAGGCACATGTGAATTAACAAGGCTGTTGTCCAGGGTTGCACACCCGGATACTTCCAGAGACGGATGCCATGAGTGAGTCCAGCATGCTGTGTGCTGGGTGGGATGGACAGTGGATACCAGTCCAAAGGGATCCTTTGCTACCCACTTCTAGTGTGCGCCTCCAGTATGAATGGGGCCCAGAGTGGCTAAGCCTTCTGCTTTTCCAGGAGAACTTAAGAATGTAGGACTGGATGCGAGCTCTCCCAGTATTTAAATGTTGGCTCATTGAAGGGATGAATGAGAATGAGAAAAAGAGATCTGCCCAGAAACCAAATAAATTTCATCCACAAGTCAGATTTAACCCACAGCTCATCAATTAGAGATCCCTGCTCTAGCCCTACCTGCCTGGCACACAGATGCGAAAATTCAGGTGCAGAGACGGGACTGGCAAAGCCCAAGGTCACACAGAGAGTTACAGAAAAAGCCCAAACTCAAATGCAGACTCTCTATGACTGTCTTTACTATGCCCCAGCCACTCCCTTCCACTGGAGGTCTGTTTAAAGAGAAAAGATCTGAATTTTTCCCTAACCTCATTGTAACACCGCCTAGCACTAATCTGAATTTTCCCAAACTCCTCGTTTTACACAGAAGGAGACTGAAACCAAGAAATAAAAACAAGATGTACTTTCCCCCTGTACAGTAGCAAGGCTGGGTGCAGAACCCACGCCTCCAGCTCCCAGGCTAACCTTGCTTTTTTTCCCCAATGCCTTAAGAACGCAAAGCTCTCCCTGGACAAGGACTGTATTTGGTGAACTGTTGAAATATTCTATTCCTAAGCATATTTGACAATCCGAATTACAGTCCCCGGGACCAGCCCCATAGGCCACATCACCTTAAATCTTCCCTCCAGGGGGTGGGGGGAACAGACTCACCAGCCTGGCACATCACTTCTCTCCTCTGATGAACAATAAACATGACTGCAGCAGGCGCAAAGCCTGAAGCCTCGCCAGCCACCTCTGATTTGTCTGCTAATTGGAGCCGGGGCAAGGCTGGCATGATGCCGTCTGTCAGTTGGTTAGCGAGCGGTGCGGGAGGGCAAGAGAACAGAACTTCGAGTTCAGGAGACCAGGCTTAGGTCTCCTGCTCATGAGCTGGTTAACCTTGAAGAAGAAGAGGTCATTTCTGTGAACTGGGAATCAATGCCCCTTAGGTTTTGCCAATGTCCATAGTCAGAAAGGAGATTAGAGCCTACAGCAGACTGAATCTGATGCCCTGACTTAAAATCATTAAAGGATCCCCATTGTCTACATATTAAAGTCCAAAGTCAGTTCAAGGCAAGTGTGATCTGGCACCAGCAGCCTTTCCTGCCATCCCTCAGTACCACCTTCCTCCTTTCTTTTGGTAAGAACAGCCAACATTTATTGATCACTAACCCTGTGCCAGCCCCTTTATGTTCACTAACTCACACATTCCTCCCAGCATTCCTCTAAGAGAGGCATTGTTGTCTCTAACTTCACAAATCAAAAAGAGCAAGCCTAGGGTGCTTCAAGAACTGGCCCAGAGGCCCCCTAGTGAGTTGAGATAATTGAGATTTGAACCAGCTCTGACTCCTAAGATCCATCTCTGACTCCTGCTGCATCATCCCATCTCCAAGAATATTCTGGACCCCACCTGATTTCCTATGAATTCTTCTCGTCAAACAAGTTGCTTTCTTTCTTGCCTTTACCTCTTTGCTGAAGCGTTTCTTCTGCTTGGAAAGAACTGCTAGGCACACTCTTGCTTCAAAGTCCATTTCCCAATCCTATCTCCCTGGGATCTGCTCACCATCCAGGCTGGCCCTCTTAGCATGTCTCTTGAGCCATGGGATGTGTGGTGGCCTGAGATAAGATATCACACTGATACTCTGCACCATATTCCTACTGCCTATTGTCAACACAGCCAGGTTGCCATTCTTGTTAGCACACTTCACTGACTACTCTTACAGGCTTGATTGCCTCAAATATTGAAAACTCCTTAAGAAGCGGGGTCTTGTTTTACTCATCCCTGGGCCACAGCACCCAAAGTCTAGTGAATGCTTTGTAAGTGTTGTGGGGGAGGAAGAAGGGAGGGAGAGAGGGAGGGAGCAATGGAAGGAGAAACATGGAGGAAGGAGAGGGGAAGGAGGGAGGGAGGGGATGATAGGAAAAGGAGAGATGGAAAGGGGAGAAGGAGAGAGAGAGGGAGCAAAAGGTAGAAGGGATGGCAAAATACATTTACGAAAGCATTTATTTAGTGAATGGTGTAGGCAGGGGTCAGCCAACTATGGCTGTCTACTTTGGGGCCATATTCAGACTATTTTTATACAGCCTAAAGCTAGGATTTTTTTGTACATTTTTCAAACATTGCAAAAAAATGACAAAGAATATGTGACAGACTGTAGGCATCTTAAAGTGTAAAATACTGGGGCGCCTGGGTGGCTCAGTAGGTTAAGTGTCTGACTTCAGCTCAGGTCATGATCTCATGGTTCCTGGGTTTGAGCCCCGTGGTCGGGCTCTGTGCTGACAGCTCAGAGCCTGGAGCCTGTCTTTGGATTCTGTGTCTCCCGCTCTCTCTGTCCCTCCCCTGCTCGCTTTCTCTCTCTCTCTCTCTCTCTCTCTCTCTCTCTCTCAAAAGTAAATAAAACATAAAAAAATTTAAAGTCTAAAATATTTACTATGTGGCCTTTTACAGAAAAACTTTGCTGATCCTTGGTATAAGTGGATACCATAATGAACATAATGAACAATGAATGTAAGAGGATGTTCATTCTTCAAAGAGAGTGAACTTCAGAATCTGGATAGGAAGTCAGAAAATATCAATCTTTGAAACTTGAAACAATGAGATGAGATCAGCCACCTCCTCAGGATGCAAACATCAGAGAGATGGTTTGCTGGGGTGCTGCCAATAAGGCCAGGCTGGGGCCATCACTGGATTTCAGCATAGTTGTCTCTGGGGCATCTCTAGAGGAAGGCATGCATTTCAAAAGCAGTAATGGAAGAAAAACTGAAATCTTAGAAACCCCCACCTGCCTGTCAAGAGGCAATGTTGTAAAGACAGCCAATTCTAGGGACTGATAGAAGCACTATAGATAGAGCAGAAATGAAGAGTCAATATGGGGAGTGAGACCCAAGCATTGCAGCAGAAGAGCAAGTTCTGAGCCGTGTGGCCAAGTCTTCTGCTATAGCGCAAGAGCAAGCTTCTTAACTAGCTGTCCCAGTGAGGACTTCAGGATGAGCCTTTAATGGGTCTGGCTATTAAGATCCTGTCTCCTCCTTTGTTCTAATTTACTAAAGGGCCATTTGATGACAATTGGACTCCTACAGAGAAGACAATGTCCTGTCCAGCTGGTGTGTTGACTTATATTTGCTCAGCATAACAACCAAGATAACCGAGTGCATGCTATTTATTGAGTGCAGCATGCCAGGCGCTGGGTGAGGTCCTTTTTTAACTTTTATTATCTCAGAGCGGGCATCATATCCCCATGTTACCATGAGAAAACTGAGTCTTAGATCAATGAATGTATCCAAAGATGCATACCTATAAAGTAGTAGACATTGTAATCCCTGGTTTTTTGGCCCCCAAAACCTGATGGTTTTTATAATCTCTCTCCCTTACACACACACACACACACACACACACACACACACACACACTATAATGTCTTTGTTCTTTATCTAAGCTCTTTCTTAAACTACTAGACCCCAATATTCCAGAACCCTGTCCTAACCCTCAAATGCATGGCTGGAAACCTCAATATTCATTTCCATTTCATCATAAGCCTATTGGTCATGTATTATATGCAGAGGTAAACAAAATTCAATCCCTTTTTCAAGAAGCTTATGGTCTAGTGTGGAGGTATACAAATAAATTGTCTAATAAAATGCAGGATGATGTGTTGATATCATGAGTCATGAAAGCCGCCCCTGTTGCTGGGGTAGCCCAGGCTTTGGCTTCATTGACTTCAGTCACATTTGACTTCAAGAGGGCTTCCATGAGGAGGGTACATCAGGTTGAAAAAGTTCACAGATGAGGAAAAGAAGTGTTAGGGGGCAATCCAGCCAGAAGGATCTGGATGCACTAAGTCTGGAAGGATAGCAAGTTTTGATTAACTGTCATTTGGGATGGATGCAGCTTAAGCTGAATCTGAGAAGGTAGCAACAGCCAGATTGCACAGGGTCTTTACCACATGCTAAGGAGTTTTTACTTTGTGCTAATGACAAGGGAGGGGGGGAACCATTAAAGGGCTTAACTAGGAAGTGATATGTCCAGACTTACAAGCTTGAAAGATCCTATAGCATCATATGGAAGATGCAAGGAGGTAAGTTAGCAACAGCAAATGGAAATATTTAAACTGGAGAAGAAGCAGAGGCATGGAAAGACCAACTGCAGGTAGTTGAATGGTAGAATCAACAGGTCTTGGTAACTTGTTGTATGTGAGAAGAAGGAGGGAGAACAGTCTAAGTTAACACCCTGCCTAGTCCCTGGCAGCACTCCTTCTTCTCCAGAGCCCTGGACTCTTGACCCTACTCCTCCAGTTTCTGACTGGGCCTCCTTCTTAGTGCCCTCAACCTCTGGGATTACACCTTCCTAGGACTGCTGCTAATGTGCCCCATCTGCCATACTGAACAACCTTCCAAGTGTTCACCAAACCCAGATTTACTCATGCATATTTGATATTTTCAGCTGAACTCCTTTCCATATCCTAGCCCTGCCCAGAGCCAGGACTGTTTCCTGAACCCCACTTTTCCAGTCCACCTTTCTTCACCTTCTCCACTGAGCTGAGACAGGACTTACCACAGCAACCAGCCTTCCAAGCTCTGATCCAGCCAACTCCATCCTCTGCCCCCCACACCACCATGCAAAGCTGGCAAGGGAGGCTAATATGGTAGATTCAACCTCTCTTGACAGCTAGCAACAATGGACCCAAATGAAAAAGAAGACATTTAGCAGAGATGAATGTCAGGTTCTACAATATTGAGCCCAGGAATCAATCACAAGGACAGGATGGGAAGGAGCTGATTTGCGGTAATGATAAAGGAAATATCCAGGGGAGGGGCTGATTAGGTGGCCAAAAGCTAAGCAGTCACCAAGAATGGGGACTGCAGCTGCATAAAACATGTGCCACCACAGTTTGGCTAAATCAGTAGGAGTAGAGTGTCCAGGTTAAGAAAGGCAGCTGTCTGACGGTGAAGGCTGTTTAGACCCCAACTAGAATACAGTGTTCCGCTACAGGAACTGCCATACAAGTATGCCCAGGAGGGGAGCAGAAATGAGGTGGTGAATATCTGGAAACAAATTCTGGAAATTTATAGAGAGAAAGGATGGGAAAGATGGCTGTCGGAACCTGGTGTTCAATTAATGGTAACTACTATCATTATTATTTTCCCTTTCCCCAGTTCCCCAGTTTCTGGGTGATTTTTCTCAGGCTGAGAGTCTGCCCCTTGGAAAGTACAAATAGCCCCTCCCTAGCTCCACATGCATCTCCTTAATTACCCCTTTCCTGTTGTCCCAATGGGGCTGGGGGTTGGAAGCTGTTGCTGGTGTGTCTGACATTGTCTGGATTCCCTGAGCTGGGAGGCCAATGTGATGGGTGTGGTATGATTTCTGTCCTCATTTGTCATATAACATGAGAAATTGTGGAGCCAGTCATGTCCTTAGCACTGAACTCTGTTTTACAGATGATGAGACTGTGGCTCAGTACAGGAGTGTGGCTTCCCAAAGGTCTCTAAACTTGCTCATGGGCAGCACAACTAGGGTTAGAATGGGGATAAGTCCAGGAGCCTTTCCAAACAGTCTTCTGGTGCTTGTCCTCCAACCCCAACCACTCACTGACCTCCAAGGGGTTTTAATTTAAAATTTAAAAAGGCAGGATACACAGGCTCTGGGGGCCAACAACAGAGGACATGAGATCAAGAGAAGACTAGACCCAAAGGCTCTTTCTTTTACCAACAGGGTTGTCTTCATTACTGGAGTGAAGTGAGTCAACATCTTGGTCAATTTTCTTGCAGGGCGCTGGATCCTAGGAAAAACATGGATCCTGCCCCTCACTGCCACCTGCAGAATGAGATGGGACACACCTGAGATCTGCATGAGCTGACCCTTCCCCAGTTCCCATGGGGGTATATCACTGCTTTGATTTCCACTAGGTAATCAGGTATTCAGTAGAGGGGGCAAAGATTTGCCTCCAGTGACTGTGTTCGCTTTCTCATCACAATGTTTAACTTCAAAAACCCAGCAATGTTATCATCACCATCATCGCCATTTTCTCCCATGTGCACAGCCAGTGAACCCTCCCAGTTACCTGGTGAGGTTACCCGCCCCAGGGACACCAATGCCCAGGGAGGCTTGGAGTCTGGGTGACTCACCAGGTGTCATGGCTCTGCTTCCTCAGGAAAGCTGTATTTCTTAAATGCACCTCCCCTGAGCTATAAAGTAAGTTCATGACAGAACTGCAATTTCCCATTTTTACAGTTCCAAGATGAGTGACTCACCTTAAATCTACAAAGAAACAAGGAGGAGTGATGTGTGGAACCTGGAACACAAGCAGACAGGTCAACCCACAGGCATTCTACTTGTGTGGCCAGAGAATTAAAAAGTCATAGAAGGAAATAAAGAAATGATTGAGACCAACTTATTTTAAAGGTGTCAGTCCTGAGACCCAGAGTCAAAGGACATGATTCTGAGGGGCACGGAGTTATTTTGTGGAATGGTTGGCATTATAACTTGGAATCACTGGGGTTCCCACCATTCTATGAGCCTGGAATCTGGTCCACTCCACCTGAGGGGCACGGAGTTATTTTGTGGAATGGTTGGAATTATAACTTGGATCACTGGGGTTCCCACCATTCCATGAGCCTGGAATCTGGTCCACTCCAGCCAAGGGGCACAGAGTGAACACTGAGTGTTCAAGAAACTGTTGGCGGGAATCTGCCATTCTCCCAGAAGTGCTAAAGGGCTGGCTAATTAGCCTGTCCCTCTGTCTGGAGTTTGGAAACCATCTTTGCTCCAGGCTCAGCAGAGAGCTCTACCGGGCCCTCAGTTTTCTAGGCTGTGTACTCAGGCTTACCCACAGAGGTCCATGGAGAAGTTGGGTACCTAATTGGTGCATACCTCTTCAGATCTCCAGAGTTCCTGGGGTATGTCTGTGTCCCCCAAGGCACTGGTACTCAGGACAGAGAGGAAACAGCTACCTAATGTCTAGGACCCTCCACTTTATTCTTGCCACCTCCCCAGTTCTCAGGTATTAGGTCCTATTGCTCCATCCTATCTGTGTCCACAAAATGTCATCTCCCGGACACTGGGACTCACAGTTGTATCTCGTCAATCCCTTCCGGATGCCCTTGCCCTCACCCCTAGATCTTAACAATAGCCTAGAACCCCCTGGACAGGCTGGCAATCCCTACACTTGGAATTAGTCTTGCTGTCAGCCTCCTCCCTAAGGACTCTGCCTCTGGCCTCACACTCTCCACTCATTGGCCAACAGGGAAAGCCATCAGTCAAGAGATACTCCCACCCAGTCTTCCCCAGTGTTGATGTTCTCGTCACTGGCCCTTGAAGCCTCTGACCCACTCCCCACTCCCTGCCTTCCTGTCCCACCACCCTGCCCAGTACCAGAAGGACATGGACAAACCCAAAGCCCAGGCTCAAAATAGAAGTCCTGATGAACTAATTCTTTTTTTTTTTAACTTTTAATGCTTATTTATTTTTTAGAGAGAGATAGAGCACAAGAGAGAGGGAGACACAGAATCAGAAGCAGACTCCAGGCTCTGAGCTGTCAGCACAGAGCCCTGTGCGGGGCTTGAACCCACGAACCAGGAGATCATGACCTGAGCCAAAGCCGGACACTTAACTGACTGAGCCACCCACCCAGGCACCCCCCAAACTAATTCTTTAGTATGGCCTTTTACAAAAAGGGGAAGTGAAGTTCCCTGGTCAGATGAATTTGGAAAACACTGGGTTAAATAGAAGCTCAACAGGATTCTTTATTGCAGAATTTCAGTGTACTCTCCAAACAAATAACAATGAATACAATATCTATGTTCCCAAACACATATTTGACCATCCCAAAAGACGAATGTCCTCCTGAAGTACATTTTAGGAAACATCTATTATTTAACTCCTTCCTGGATACTAACTGACAAGTTTTAACACCAACACTGATTTGCTGTGTGGCTTCCAGCAGGTCATTTTCCCTCTCTGGGCCTCAGTTTCTTCATCTGTAAAACACAAACAAATACAGGCAGTGGAGTCCCCTCTGGCGTCAGCATTTTCCAGGGCCCTCATCTGTATTTCCTGGCACGTCTGTGTTGCCGGTGCTAGGGAAGTGGAAATGGTAGAGATTGAGGCTAACACAGCTGACAAGACCTGAGCACAATGAGACACAATGGATGGCTTTGAGACTGAGACGCTTTTTCAATGTTGAAAGTCGTTTTTATTTAGCTGGCATCACGTGGCCATTAACAGCACTCAGAATCCCCAGAGATTGAGGGAGGCTTGTAGCTCGCAGTGTCAGACAAGCTCCCCTGGAACCGTGAGGCCGAGGGAACCGCTGGGTATTGGGATACCGCCAGTTACCCACGCAGATCAGGTGGACCCACAGAAGCTCTGAGGCATCAAAGACCCATTCTCACCCAAGATGCCCGTGGCTCTGAGGCACTATATTGACACTGAAACAGCTAATTAGGGCAGATGCGGTAACATCACTGGTGGTGACCGCACACCAGTGTCACCGGGTGTCTTTGTTTCCTAGGACTTCAGGAACAAAGTACCCCAGACTGTGGTTTAAACAACAGAAATGTCTTGCCTCACGGTCCTGGAAGCAGGAAGCCCCAGACCAAGGTGTCGGCCGTTCCTGGTGAGGGCTTGTGAGGAAGAGTCTGTTCTGTGCCTCTTCCTTGGCTTGTAGACACATCACCCCAATCTCTGCCGTTGTGTTTACATGGGGTTCTCCCTGTGCAGGGCTGTCTCTTCACAATAAGGACACCAGTTACATTGGATTAGGAGCCCCCCCCCCAACTCCAGTATGCCTTTCTCTTAACTAATTATGGCTGCAACAACCCTATTTCCTAATGAGGTCACATTCTGAGGTCCTGGGGGGTGAGGACTTCAACATATGAATTCAACAGCAGGGGAATATCTTTTGCCAATTGGCATGCACCCAGGTCCTGTTCTTCAACCTGGAGCTGCCTCCGAAGCTGCCCCTCGACCACAAAGACTGCATGGAGAGAAGGACAGATGCCTCTCACCTCCCCCTCCCCAAACCAAACGTCTGTGGCTGGAGAAAGGGGGTGTGGATGCTGGAGAGGCAGAGCACACATGCCCACTAGGCGGTTCTGACTGGGGTTTCCAACACTTGGCGGGTAGGAAGGCCTAAGCGGTGCACCTGCCTTTCCCTCCTCTCCCTGACTCCTGGTCTTTCAGGCAATTCTATAAGCCAGGAAACAGCAAGACCATGCACTTGCTTTACTCGTCATGCATCTTCCACCAGGAATGCCTGTGCCCCACTTCCCTAACTAATAACTCTGTGTGCATCCTGTAAACCCTGTCCAACTGTGCGGGGACCAGAGGAAGGGCTCCATGCAGACAAGCCTGGCCCTCCTTTCTCCTCCTCTGGACCTGCCTCTTTCTGCACAAACACTTGCTCAGTCCCGGCTTCCCTGTTCTTCCTTCTCCTGGGACAGTGCCTCTGAGCAGGCTTTCCTATCTCATGAAAAGTCATGCATCTCTGGGCATAACACATCACTCACCCACGAGCCTCCCAAATCTCCCCACCCCTTGCCGCCCCTCCTACGGCAGCCACCTTCCGCGCATTGCATTTCTCCTCGTCTTGTTCCAAATCGTTTTGATGTTTAGCTCTTTGGGGATGACACTGCTGCAAAGCTCGAGTTATTGCAGAATCACAACCAGCCCTGCATCATTCAGAAGTTTCCTGGGGAGCATTCCCACCCCAGATGGCAGAAGTCCCAGATTACACGAGCTCGATAAAGGGTAACATACGCTGGTTTTAGGGCTGAAAGCACGGGTTCAAGCCCTGACTCTGATGCATGAGGTAAATCACTGTGAGTACATTACTGAAGTCTCTGTGCCTCAGTTTCCTCATCTGAAAGATGGGTGATTCTATTAGCACCCTAAACCACTGGAAGCTCTTTGTGGACTGAAAGGCACTACGCATACATCATTCGTTATCTCCCTTGGTATTATGCCACTCACTCACTGGGTGACAATTGCTTTCTGAGCTTGGCTTCTTCTGAGGAACTTTCTTTGGCTATCACCAACCCACTATGATCACTCTCTTATTCCAGTAGGATTTCTTATCATGTTCCTTTTG
This sequence comes from Panthera uncia, assembly GCF_023721935.1. Lineage (NCBI taxonomy): Eukaryota > Metazoa > Chordata > Mammalia > Carnivora > Felidae > Panthera > Panthera uncia. Next base: position 14,137 of record NW_026057739.1, read on the forward strand.
TTCAGAGCTTGCAGAGGCTCCTGTGGAGAAAAGGGGTGTCTATATCTGGCCTCATGCTGGTTTTTTATAACTAGCTGTGTGACCTGGGGCAAGTGACTTAACCTCTCTGAGCCTCCTTTCCTTTATCTGTGAAAGGGAGTTGACAATCCTTCCTTGGAGAACTGTCATGAGGCTTTGCAGAACGCAGTTTGTGAAGTATGCTATAAGCCTTGCACTATAACTATATATGTGTTATAAGCCCTGCATATAATATACTAGTTATATAAGTTATAAGTTCCTTCCTGCCCCCTTCTCTTCATTCCCCCAGCCTGCGGACAGGCTCATCAGAAGGGGAGCAGAGTGTATTTTAGTTAAGAATCAGGATTCTCTGTGATATTTCTATTCTTTCAGGGAAGTCATGAATCAGCATTGTTTTCACTGATTAATTTTCCAGGCGGATCCTTAGAGGTTCTATCAGGCCTCCCCTCAGGCCCTTCCCCTGGCCTCCTATTCTTGTAAAAATGAGAAAAACAAGTTGCATCAAGAAAATTGCTTGTTATTTATCTGTCCCAAGGTGACCCCTACAATGGAATAAGACAAAGAGGGCCGCTGATTGGAGATATCTTTTTGAGCCTCTTCTCCAAGTACCCACCTAGGGATCCATGGAGAAGAAGGTCTTCCTGGATTCCCGACCAAGAACCAGGAAGGTTTACCCCAGAGCAAGACAGCATTTGGGGGAAGGTTGGGGGAAGTTCATTCATTCATTCACTGGGTATTTATTAAACATCTGTGGTGGGCCAGGCAAGTTGCCGGGTGCGAGGCATGATGCTGAACCAGCAGACAGGACCTTGCTCTCATAAAGCTTAGAGTTTACTAGCAAACACAGCATTGGAACAGTCCCCCATAACTATATCTTGACTTGCAACTACTCCCTGCATCCTAAACCTTTCCTGAACTGGAAGCTTCTTACAAGGAAGAGCACTTGAATTTTCTGGTGATAATTGGGGATTAGCCACGTCAAGTCTCTGAACCAGACCATGTCAGGTTCATTCAGTAGCTGTGGACTGAGCACTCCTACACACCAGGCACCAGGGGTGAGGTTACAACTAAGACGTAGTCCCCATCCTCGGGAGTCCATAGTGGACTGATGGAGACAGATGCAGCATAAGAGGGGCTCTCGCTGAGGTGGGCACAAGTACTGTGGGACCAGAGAGAATGCACAGCCACATCAGTCTTGGGAGGAGTGAGGGAGAAGCTTCTCGGGGACGCTGGCTCTGAGAAGACCTTTTCCATCCCGTCCACTTCACATCTACTTCGGCAGCCTGGTCCAAGCCATCATACTCTTGTTTCCTCGACTCTGCCCCTACCTTTCTATCTTCCACCTTTACTGCCCTGTGGTCTGGTAGCCATAGTGCTCCAGCAATGTCCTGATAAAGCCAATCAGATAGAGCCACCGGCCCCAAGTTCTATGAGACTTGACCAGAGCTTGTAGGAAAAGACCACGAAGTTCACATGTTCTGGGCCTGGTCTACCTCTGTGGCTCCATTTCCAGTCTCACTCTTGCCCCTTCTCTGGCCTCAGCTCCTTCCTCCCCCTTTAGAGCCTCTGTACCCACTGTTTTTTGTACTGGGAATGTTCTTTACTCCCTTCCAGTCCAGTGTGTTCATCCTTAGACCTCTGCTCAGTGTCACTGTCCCAGGAATGGCTTTGCTCTGATCCCTGAGATGGTCGTCCTCACCTTGCCCTCCCTTGCCCTGACTCCCCGTGCATTGCTGTCACAGCACACAACATTTTCCAGGAGTGTACCTTGTGCTCAGAGGCATGGCCCCCTGTCAGCTATGTGAGCCCAGGGACCAGTTTTGTGTCACCACCACCACCAGCTGAGTGGAGAGCCTGGCACCCAGGATATGCTCCGTTCATATTTAATGAAGGATGGCTGTCCTCACGCTCACCCCAGGTGGAATTCTAGCTCTCTGGGAGCTCATATCAATCCTGTGTCCCTGTTTCTTATTGCCTTTAGAAAACCTGGGGTGAGGAGGTTTGCCTGGGATTAGTGACCGAGAAAACTGA
>NW_026057740.1:0-16181 GCF_023721935.1 Panthera uncia
CACACACACACACACCTCCCAGTTTTCCCAGTTAGGAACACAGTGACTGGGATCAGGGTCAGGGAGATGTGGAGGGGAGATTGGGAGATGGAGGGAGGAGAGAATCAGGAAGACAGGACGGGTGAACATATGTTCATTGATGGATTTAACTCCAGTTTCATTTGAGCCCACTGTGTCATACGCTAGCTTTGTGATTATGACTAACTCCCCTGAAACTTGGGGCCTCAGTACTCCCATCAGAAAATCCTGAGAACACAGTAGACGAGCATCAAGACTGGACCAGAGCAGTACAGCATGAGGGCAGAGGTCCAGGAGTCAGAGAAATCTGTGTATGCATCTAGTCCCCTGCTGTGTCACCTGAGAAAATTGCCTGTGGCCTTTTGGGATTCCATTTCCACTCCCACAAAATGAGAATGATGCCTGCCCATGGGGTACATGAGTTCCCAGCAGAGTGTCTCCCAGTGGGTGGCCCATGTTAATTGATCTCATGCTGTGAGGTCAATGGTGGTTTCCTGTCTAAACCTGTAATGGTCTCTAAGGCTTCCCCTGACAAGGGGCTAGGAGGGGAGCAGGTCTATCCTGGTCCCAGCTTTCCCGGGAAGATAAGAGCATGGCCACAGACATTTTCATGGGCCAACAACTCATTCCCCAAGGGCAGACAGCTCCAAACAGCCCCAAGCAGGGTGTGACTTGCAGCTATGGAAGGGGATGAGCTATTTGGGAAGAGGCTTCCTAGGGCTTGTGCAAGCAGGGAGCTAACACAGGGGTAGAGGGTAAAGCAGTCCTCTGGGTCATAGCCTAGAAAGCACTCCAGAGAACAGAACTGAACTGAGGACATCAGGGGGTTCTGTTCTCCACCTTCTTGCTTCCTCCTCCCCGAGATCAGTGGAAGTAGGACCAAAACATCCTAGCTGGCTGGCCCCAGCCAGAAGTTGAGAAGTTGGCTTTATTTTTCATCTCTTCCTTAGACCTAACTCCTCTCTGCTCTGGCTCTGGGCAGTGATATTGACAGGTATTTGATTTTAGAAACTATAACAACAACAACAATAACAACAACAACAACAACAACAACAAAATATATATATATATATATATATATAAAAATAAAAAAAAAAAAGCTTGAAATTAAGAAATGCTTGCCTAGGGGCACCAGGGTGGCTCAGTCAGCTAAGTGCCTGACTCTTGGTTTCAGCTCAGGTCATGATCTCGTGGTCCATGAGTTCAAGCCCCACACTGGGCTCCACACCTGCTTAGAATTCCTTCTCTCCCTCTCTTTCTGTTCCTCCCCCTGCTCACTCTCTTTGTCTCTTTCTCAAAATAAATAAATAAACTTTAAAAAATAAAAGAAATGCTTGCTAAGTAATCCTTGGATCAAAGAGGAAATTAAAAAAGAAATTATATATTATCTAGAAAATTATGAAAAGGAAAACACTCTATATCAAAGTCTATGGGATGCAGTTAAAGCTGTGCTCAGAGGACATTTTATAGCTTTCAATGCCCTTATTATTTTTTGTGAAAATCTGAAAATAATTGCACTAAGTATTCAACCTCAGAAATTAGGTAAAGAGCGATAAAATAAATGAAACCAAACAGGAGGTGGTATTTAATGAAAATAAAAGCTAAAACTAATGCAGTAGGAAACAACAAAAGTATTCTGCTCTTACTCAAAATAGTTTTTTTCTTCCCACACCAGTCCCACGGTGCTGCTCCCTCCTCACTCATACCCACCTCCATGTGTGCAAGTTGGTATCAATGAGTTGCATTCCATTACTTTGTAGAATTGATTAATAAAACTATTCATATAATGCTATGAGGCCTAGACTGGACAACAGCATACCCAGTTCTGGAGCCAAGCCCACCATTGTCTCCTTGGCCAAGTCATTTCCCTTCCTTGACCCTCCATTTTCCCATGTATACAGATAGAGGCTGTGGCTACCTGCTGTCACTGACAATTGTCAGCTGAATCCCACTCACAGCCAACACTCTTCAGAAGAAAAAGGTCACCTTTCCACTGGCAAATGTTGATGGACTCTTTTCTGAATGGTGGTAGGCCTTGAGTAACAGTAGCTGTCTCAGCAGGCTGCATCACAGAAGGTTGGCCTGAGTGGGGGGCAGGCTGGAAGGATAAACCCAGATACTGAACACAGCCTGGAGTGTCTTAGAGCGTGGGCTGGGATGAGCAGGGAAAGTAGAACATGTCAGGACCGTGGGCTCTTTTAAAATCTGCTGGATTCCCTTTACTTCCTCCTGGACCCACTCTCTTATCCTCCTTTTATTTTTCTAAATATTCATCTGTCTTAAAGTTATTGATTCTTCAGGCCCAGTACCAGGCAGGAACTATGATAACAACTGGAAAGAAGTATTCTAATCCTCAGTCTCAAGGCTCTAATATCAGGGGCAACCAGTCAAGGGTCAGGCTGTCCACAGCAGTGACCAGCTAGTCTTGGAATCTGGGACACGGGGAGGCCTCTATCCCTGCTGTCAAGTCAAAATAATGATACACTCACATTTTGCCAATTTCTAAAGGCTCTGCCTCTGGAAGTGACTCTTAAGGAGCTTTCCCTAGCCAAAAGGCCCTTCTCCTCTTTCAACACCGAGAATAGCTAGAAGCTATCACACTGATTTGAGTCAGGCTGAGCACCTTGGATCCCTAGTTGAGCTCATCTAATGGGGGCCTCCTGATGACTGGTTGGGCTGCTTCAGCTCCACTAGCTGCCTGGAAGCCCCAGTTTGCTTCTTTTTGGGGAGTGTGAGCCTTTCAAGAAGGAGGGCTCCTCCATGCCTACTGCATTTAGAGAGGGCCCACATCCTACAGAAGCATATAGGCCTTGTTATCCCAAAGTCTGTTGGGGGTCCTGAAAACATTCAGTCTGTGTTTGCATTTGGGTTTTTCCAAGACCACTCCAGTGTGTGGATGGGACTAGACTGGATGGTAGTAGTGTGGATCAGGAGAGACCACATTAGGACGCTGTGGCTGTGTAGGAGTCTAGGCAAGAGACAGTAGTGGCTTCACCTTAGAATATGCACAGTGACATTAGAAAGAAGTGACACAATCAGGGAAGTGGGATCACTGGGGTTTAGGTCTGATGGTCTGCAGAGTGTGAGGAACGAGAGGCATCAAGATGGCGCCACGTCTTTGGGCTTGGGTGACTGGGTGGTTGAAATTGGGGACAGAGGCAGGGAAACCAGTTATGGGTTTAATGGGGATGTGCTGAGTTTAAGGTGGCAGGTGTTTATCCAAAGGAGCTGTCAGAGAAGAATTTGGATATGTGCATCTGAAGCTGTAGAAAGAAGACTGAGCTGGAGACAGAAATAAAGATAGCTTTCAGTAAAGGAAATATCCAGTCTTCGAGATAATTTGTAGTTATGGCTTCTCCTCCCCCTGCTTTTTGTGAAGATTCAACTCTCTGGGTATGGCTCATGAACTGGGCCAGAGCAGAGATCTCTAACTGATGAACCATGGGTTAAATCTGACTTGCAGATGAGACTTATTTGGTTTCTGGACAAGAACTGGGGTGACCGCCACAGCCTTGGGGTGATAGCTCTGCAAGGGAATGGGTGGGGTGGGGACCGGCTATGAGAAAGCTTACATCCCCTAGGGGAGCACATCAGCATCTTCCAAAGGGCCATACTTTTAGAAAAGCATGGTCACTGTGCTAATGCAAATTTATACATGAGGAACTGAAATAATTCCTATGTGTTTTAATACAGTCATCTAAGCACACAAAACTCTGACAGAGGAGGTTGTATGGCCCCTAAGAGGGCTGAGCGTCAGCCTCAGAAAGCAGAGTGGCATGTCTGTGCCTGCGGGCAGGCACATGTGAATTAACAAGGCTGTTGTCCAGGGTTGCACACCCGGATACTTCCAGAGACGGATGCCATGAGTGAGTCCAGCATGCTGTGTGCTGGGTGGGATGGACAGTGGATACCAGTCCAAAGGGATCCTTTGCTACCCACTTCTAGTGTGCGCCTCCAGTATGAATGGGGCCCAGAGTGGCTAAGCCTTCTGCTTTTCCAGGAGAACTTAAGAATGTAGGACTGGATGCGAGCTCTCCCAGTATTTAAATGTTGGCTCATTGAAGGGATGAATGAGAATGAGAAAAAGAGATCTGCCCAGAAACCAAATAAATTTCATCCACAAGTCAGATTTAACCCACAGCTCATCAATTAGAGATCCCTGCTCTAGCCCTACCTGCCTGGCACACAGATGCGAAAATTCAGGTGCAGAGACGGGACTGGCAAAGCCCAAGGTCACACAGAGAGTTACAGAAAAAGCCCAAACTCAAATGCAGACTCTCTATGACTGTCTTTACTATGCCCCAGCCACTCCCTTCCACTGGAGGTCTGTTTAAAGAGAAAAGATCTGAATTTTTCCCTAACCTCATTGTAACACCGCCTAGCACTAATCTGAATTTTCCCAAACTCCTCGTTTTACACAGAAGGAGACTGAAACCAAGAAATAAAAACAAGATGTACTTTCCCCCTGTACAGTAGCAAGGCTGGGTGCAGAACCCACGCCTCCAGCTCCCAGGCTAACCTTGCTTTTTTTCCCCAATGCCTTAAGAACGCAAAGCTCTCCCTGGACAAGGACTGTATTTGGTGAACTGTTGAAATATTCTATTCCTAAGCATATTTGACAATCCGAATTACAGTCCCCGGGACCAGCCCCATAGGCCACATCACCTTAAATCTTCCCTCCAGGGGGTGGGGGGAACAGACTCACCAGCCTGGCACATCACTTCTCTCCTCTGATGAACAATAAACATGACTGCAGCAGGCGCAAAGCCTGAAGCCTCGCCAGCCACCTCTGATTTGTCTGCTAATTGGAGCCGGGGCAAGGCTGGCATGATGCCGTCTGTCAGTTGGTTAGCGAGCGGTGCGGGAGGGCAAGAGAACAGAACTTCGAGTTCAGGAGACCAGGCTTAGGTCTCCTGCTCATGAGCTGGTTAACCTTGAAGAAGAAGAGGTCATTTCTGTGAACTGGGAATCAATGCCCCTTAGGTTTTGCCAATGTCCATAGTCAGAAAGGAGATTAGAGCCTACAGCAGACTGAATCTGATGCCCTGACTTAAAATCATTAAAGGATCCCCATTGTCTACATATTAAAGTCCAAAGTCAGTTCAAGGCAAGTGTGATCTGGCACCAGCAGCCTTTCCTGCCATCCCTCAGTACCACCTTCCTCCTTTCTTTTGGTAAGAACAGCCAACATTTATTGATCACTAACCCTGTGCCAGCCCCTTTATGTTCACTAACTCACACATTCCTCCCAGCATTCCTCTAAGAGAGGCATTGTTGTCTCTAACTTCACAAATCAAAAAGAGCAAGCCTAGGGTGCTTCAAGAACTGGCCCAGAGGCCCCCTAGTGAGTTGAGATAATTGAGATTTGAACCAGCTCTGACTCCTAAGATCCATCTCTGACTCCTGCTGCATCATCCCATCTCCAAGAATATTCTGGACCCCACCTGATTTCCTATGAATTCTTCTCGTCAAACAAGTTGCTTTCTTTCTTGCCTTTACCTCTTTGCTGAAGCGTTTCTTCTGCTTGGAAAGAACTGCTAGGCACACTCTTGCTTCAAAGTCCATTTCCCAATCCTATCTCCCTGGGATCTGCTCACCATCCAGGCTGGCCCTCTTAGCATGTCTCTTGAGCCATGGGATGTGTGGTGGCCTGAGATAAGATATCACACTGATACTCTGCACCATATTCCTACTGCCTATTGTCAACACAGCCAGGTTGCCATTCTTGTTAGCACACTTCACTGACTACTCTTACAGGCTTGATTGCCTCAAATATTGAAAACTCCTTAAGAAGCGGGGTCTTGTTTTACTCATCCCTGGGCCACAGCACCCAAAGTCTAGTGAATGCTTTGTAAGTGTTGTGGGGGAGGAAGAAGGGAGGGAGAGAGGGAGGGAGCAATGGAAGGAGAAACATGGAGGAAGGAGAGGGGAAGGAGGGAGGGAGGGGATGATAGGAAAAGGAGAGATGGAAAGGGGAGAAGGAGAGAGAGAGGGAGCAAAAGGTAGAAGGGATGGCAAAATACATTTACGAAAGCATTTATTTAGTGAATGGTGTAGGCAGGGGTCAGCCAACTATGGCTGTCTACTTTGGGGCCATATTCAGACTATTTTTATACAGCCTAAAGCTAGGATTTTTTTGTACATTTTTCAAACATTGCAAAAAAATGACAAAGAATATGTGACAGACTGTAGGCATCTTAAAGTGTAAAATACTGGGGCGCCTGGGTGGCTCAGTAGGTTAAGTGTCTGACTTCAGCTCAGGTCATGATCTCATGGTTCCTGGGTTTGAGCCCCGTGGTCGGGCTCTGTGCTGACAGCTCAGAGCCTGGAGCCTGTCTTTGGATTCTGTGTCTCCCGCTCTCTCTGTCCCTCCCCTGCTCGCTTTCTCTCTCTCTCTCTCTCTCTCTCTCTCTCTCAAAAGTAAATAAAACATAAAAAAATTTAAAGTCTAAAATATTTACTATGTGGCCTTTTACAGAAAAACTTTGCTGATCCTTGGTATAAGTGGATACCATAATGAACATAATGAACAATGAATGTAAGAGGATGTTCATTCTTCAAAGAGAGTGAACTTCAGAATCTGGATAGGAAGTCAGAAAATATCAATCTTTGAAACTTGAAACAATGAGATGAGATCAGCCACCTCCTCAGGATGCAAACATCAGAGAGATGGTTTGCTGGGGTGCTGCCAATAAGGCCAGGCTGGGGCCATCACTGGATTTCAGCATAGTTGTCTCTGGGGCATCTCTAGAGGAAGGCATGCATTTCAAAAGCAGTAATGGAAGAAAAACTGAAATCTTAGAAACCCCCACCTGCCTGTCAAGAGGCAATGTTGTAAAGACAGCCAATTCTAGGGACTGATAGAAGCACTATAGATAGAGCAGAAATGAAGAGTCAATATGGGGAGTGAGACCCAAGCATTGCAGCAGAAGAGCAAGTTCTGAGCCGTGTGGCCAAGTCTTCTGCTATAGCGCAAGAGCAAGCTTCTTAACTAGCTGTCCCAGTGAGGACTTCAGGATGAGCCTTTAATGGGTCTGGCTATTAAGATCCTGTCTCCTCCTTTGTTCTAATTTACTAAAGGGCCATTTGATGACAATTGGACTCCTACAGAGAAGACAATGTCCTGTCCAGCTGGTGTGTTGACTTATATTTGCTCAGCATAACAACCAAGATAACCGAGTGCATGCTATTTATTGAGTGCAGCATGCCAGGCGCTGGGTGAGGTCCTTTTTTAACTTTTATTATCTCAGAGCGGGCATCATATCCCCATGTTACCATGAGAAAACTGAGTCTTAGATCAATGAATGTATCCAAAGATGCATACCTATAAAGTAGTAGACATTGTAATCCCTGGTTTTTTGGCCCCCAAAACCTGATGGTTTTTATAATCTCTCTCCCTTACACACACACACACACACACACACACACACACACACACACTATAATGTCTTTGTTCTTTATCTAAGCTCTTTCTTAAACTACTAGACCCCAATATTCCAGAACCCTGTCCTAACCCTCAAATGCATGGCTGGAAACCTCAATATTCATTTCCATTTCATCATAAGCCTATTGGTCATGTATTATATGCAGAGGTAAACAAAATTCAATCCCTTTTTCAAGAAGCTTATGGTCTAGTGTGGAGGTATACAAATAAATTGTCTAATAAAATGCAGGATGATGTGTTGATATCATGAGTCATGAAAGCCGCCCCTGTTGCTGGGGTAGCCCAGGCTTTGGCTTCATTGACTTCAGTCACATTTGACTTCAAGAGGGCTTCCATGAGGAGGGTACATCAGGTTGAAAAAGTTCACAGATGAGGAAAAGAAGTGTTAGGGGGCAATCCAGCCAGAAGGATCTGGATGCACTAAGTCTGGAAGGATAGCAAGTTTTGATTAACTGTCATTTGGGATGGATGCAGCTTAAGCTGAATCTGAGAAGGTAGCAACAGCCAGATTGCACAGGGTCTTTACCACATGCTAAGGAGTTTTTACTTTGTGCTAATGACAAGGGAGGGGGGGAACCATTAAAGGGCTTAACTAGGAAGTGATATGTCCAGACTTACAAGCTTGAAAGATCCTATAGCATCATATGGAAGATGCAAGGAGGTAAGTTAGCAACAGCAAATGGAAATATTTAAACTGGAGAAGAAGCAGAGGCATGGAAAGACCAACTGCAGGTAGTTGAATGGTAGAATCAACAGGTCTTGGTAACTTGTTGTATGTGAGAAGAAGGAGGGAGAACAGTCTAAGTTAACACCCTGCCTAGTCCCTGGCAGCACTCCTTCTTCTCCAGAGCCCTGGACTCTTGACCCTACTCCTCCAGTTTCTGACTGGGCCTCCTTCTTAGTGCCCTCAACCTCTGGGATTACACCTTCCTAGGACTGCTGCTAATGTGCCCCATCTGCCATACTGAACAACCTTCCAAGTGTTCACCAAACCCAGATTTACTCATGCATATTTGATATTTTCAGCTGAACTCCTTTCCATATCCTAGCCCTGCCCAGAGCCAGGACTGTTTCCTGAACCCCACTTTTCCAGTCCACCTTTCTTCACCTTCTCCACTGAGCTGAGACAGGACTTACCACAGCAACCAGCCTTCCAAGCTCTGATCCAGCCAACTCCATCCTCTGCCCCCCACACCACCATGCAAAGCTGGCAAGGGAGGCTAATATGGTAGATTCAACCTCTCTTGACAGCTAGCAACAATGGACCCAAATGAAAAAGAAGACATTTAGCAGAGATGAATGTCAGGTTCTACAATATTGAGCCCAGGAATCAATCACAAGGACAGGATGGGAAGGAGCTGATTTGCGGTAATGATAAAGGAAATATCCAGGGGAGGGGCTGATTAGGTGGCCAAAAGCTAAGCAGTCACCAAGAATGGGGACTGCAGCTGCATAAAACATGTGCCACCACAGTTTGGCTAAATCAGTAGGAGTAGAGTGTCCAGGTTAAGAAAGGCAGCTGTCTGACGGTGAAGGCTGTTTAGACCCCAACTAGAATACAGTGTTCCGCTACAGGAACTGCCATACAAGTATGCCCAGGAGGGGAGCAGAAATGAGGTGGTGAATATCTGGAAACAAATTCTGGAAATTTATAGAGAGAAAGGATGGGAAAGATGGCTGTCGGAACCTGGTGTTCAATTAATGGTAACTACTATCATTATTATTTTCCCTTTCCCCAGTTCCCCAGTTTCTGGGTGATTTTTCTCAGGCTGAGAGTCTGCCCCTTGGAAAGTACAAATAGCCCCTCCCTAGCTCCACATGCATCTCCTTAATTACCCCTTTCCTGTTGTCCCAATGGGGCTGGGGGTTGGAAGCTGTTGCTGGTGTGTCTGACATTGTCTGGATTCCCTGAGCTGGGAGGCCAATGTGATGGGTGTGGTATGATTTCTGTCCTCATTTGTCATATAACATGAGAAATTGTGGAGCCAGTCATGTCCTTAGCACTGAACTCTGTTTTACAGATGATGAGACTGTGGCTCAGTACAGGAGTGTGGCTTCCCAAAGGTCTCTAAACTTGCTCATGGGCAGCACAACTAGGGTTAGAATGGGGATAAGTCCAGGAGCCTTTCCAAACAGTCTTCTGGTGCTTGTCCTCCAACCCCAACCACTCACTGACCTCCAAGGGGTTTTAATTTAAAATTTAAAAAGGCAGGATACACAGGCTCTGGGGGCCAACAACAGAGGACATGAGATCAAGAGAAGACTAGACCCAAAGGCTCTTTCTTTTACCAACAGGGTTGTCTTCATTACTGGAGTGAAGTGAGTCAACATCTTGGTCAATTTTCTTGCAGGGCGCTGGATCCTAGGAAAAACATGGATCCTGCCCCTCACTGCCACCTGCAGAATGAGATGGGACACACCTGAGATCTGCATGAGCTGACCCTTCCCCAGTTCCCATGGGGGTATATCACTGCTTTGATTTCCACTAGGTAATCAGGTATTCAGTAGAGGGGGCAAAGATTTGCCTCCAGTGACTGTGTTCGCTTTCTCATCACAATGTTTAACTTCAAAAACCCAGCAATGTTATCATCACCATCATCGCCATTTTCTCCCATGTGCACAGCCAGTGAACCCTCCCAGTTACCTGGTGAGGTTACCCGCCCCAGGGACACCAATGCCCAGGGAGGCTTGGAGTCTGGGTGACTCACCAGGTGTCATGGCTCTGCTTCCTCAGGAAAGCTGTATTTCTTAAATGCACCTCCCCTGAGCTATAAAGTAAGTTCATGACAGAACTGCAATTTCCCATTTTTACAGTTCCAAGATGAGTGACTCACCTTAAATCTACAAAGAAACAAGGAGGAGTGATGTGTGGAACCTGGAACACAAGCAGACAGGTCAACCCACAGGCATTCTACTTGTGTGGCCAGAGAATTAAAAAGTCATAGAAGGAAATAAAGAAATGATTGAGACCAACTTATTTTAAAGGTGTCAGTCCTGAGACCCAGAGTCAAAGGACATGATTCTGAGGGGCACGGAGTTATTTTGTGGAATGGTTGGCATTATAACTTGGAATCACTGGGGTTCCCACCATTCTATGAGCCTGGAATCTGGTCCACTCCACCTGAGGGGCACGGAGTTATTTTGTGGAATGGTTGGAATTATAACTTGGATCACTGGGGTTCCCACCATTCCATGAGCCTGGAATCTGGTCCACTCCAGCCAAGGGGCACAGAGTGAACACTGAGTGTTCAAGAAACTGTTGGCGGGAATCTGCCATTCTCCCAGAAGTGCTAAAGGGCTGGCTAATTAGCCTGTCCCTCTGTCTGGAGTTTGGAAACCATCTTTGCTCCAGGCTCAGCAGAGAGCTCTACCGGGCCCTCAGTTTTCTAGGCTGTGTACTCAGGCTTACCCACAGAGGTCCATGGAGAAGTTGGGTACCTAATTGGTGCATACCTCTTCAGATCTCCAGAGTTCCTGGGGTATGTCTGTGTCCCCCAAGGCACTGGTACTCAGGACAGAGAGGAAACAGCTACCTAATGTCTAGGACCCTCCACTTTATTCTTGCCACCTCCCCAGTTCTCAGGTATTAGGTCCTATTGCTCCATCCTATCTGTGTCCACAAAATGTCATCTCCCGGACACTGGGACTCACAGTTGTATCTCGTCAATCCCTTCCGGATGCCCTTGCCCTCACCCCTAGATCTTAACAATAGCCTAGAACCCCCTGGACAGGCTGGCAATCCCTACACTTGGAATTAGTCTTGCTGTCAGCCTCCTCCCTAAGGACTCTGCCTCTGGCCTCACACTCTCCACTCATTGGCCAACAGGGAAAGCCATCAGTCAAGAGATACTCCCACCCAGTCTTCCCCAGTGTTGATGTTCTCGTCACTGGCCCTTGAAGCCTCTGACCCACTCCCCACTCCCTGCCTTCCTGTCCCACCACCCTGCCCAGTACCAGAAGGACATGGACAAACCCAAAGCCCAGGCTCAAAATAGAAGTCCTGATGAACTAATTCTTTTTTTTTTTAACTTTTAATGCTTATTTATTTTTTAGAGAGAGATAGAGCACAAGAGAGAGGGAGACACAGAATCAGAAGCAGACTCCAGGCTCTGAGCTGTCAGCACAGAGCCCTGTGCGGGGCTTGAACCCACGAACCAGGAGATCATGACCTGAGCCAAAGCCGGACACTTAACTGACTGAGCCACCCACCCAGGCACCCCCCAAACTAATTCTTTAGTATGGCCTTTTACAAAAAGGGGAAGTGAAGTTCCCTGGTCAGATGAATTTGGAAAACACTGGGTTAAATAGAAGCTCAACAGGATTCTTTATTGCAGAATTTCAGTGTACTCTCCAAACAAATAACAATGAATACAATATCTATGTTCCCAAACACATATTTGACCATCCCAAAAGACGAATGTCCTCCTGAAGTACATTTTAGGAAACATCTATTATTTAACTCCTTCCTGGATACTAACTGACAAGTTTTAACACCAACACTGATTTGCTGTGTGGCTTCCAGCAGGTCATTTTCCCTCTCTGGGCCTCAGTTTCTTCATCTGTAAAACACAAACAAATACAGGCAGTGGAGTCCCCTCTGGCGTCAGCATTTTCCAGGGCCCTCATCTGTATTTCCTGGCACGTCTGTGTTGCCGGTGCTAGGGAAGTGGAAATGGTAGAGATTGAGGCTAACACAGCTGACAAGACCTGAGCACAATGAGACACAATGGATGGCTTTGAGACTGAGACGCTTTTTCAATGTTGAAAGTCGTTTTTATTTAGCTGGCATCACGTGGCCATTAACAGCACTCAGAATCCCCAGAGATTGAGGGAGGCTTGTAGCTCGCAGTGTCAGACAAGCTCCCCTGGAACCGTGAGGCCGAGGGAACCGCTGGGTATTGGGATACCGCCAGTTACCCACGCAGATCAGGTGGACCCACAGAAGCTCTGAGGCATCAAAGACCCATTCTCACCCAAGATGCCCGTGGCTCTGAGGCACTATATTGACACTGAAACAGCTAATTAGGGCAGATGCGGTAACATCACTGGTGGTGACCGCACACCAGTGTCACCGGGTGTCTTTGTTTCCTAGGACTTCAGGAACAAAGTACCCCAGACTGTGGTTTAAACAACAGAAATGTCTTGCCTCACGGTCCTGGAAGCAGGAAGCCCCAGACCAAGGTGTCGGCCGTTCCTGGTGAGGGCTTGTGAGGAAGAGTCTGTTCTGTGCCTCTTCCTTGGCTTGTAGACACATCACCCCAATCTCTGCCGTTGTGTTTACATGGGGTTCTCCCTGTGCAGGGCTGTCTCTTCACAATAAGGACACCAGTTACATTGGATTAGGAGCCCCCCCCCCAACTCCAGTATGCCTTTCTCTTAACTAATTATGGCTGCAACAACCCTATTTCCTAATGAGGTCACATTCTGAGGTCCTGGGGGGTGAGGACTTCAACATATGAATTCAACAGCAGGGGAATATCTTTTGCCAATTGGCATGCACCCAGGTCCTGTTCTTCAACCTGGAGCTGCCTCCGAAGCTGCCCCTCGACCACAAAGACTGCATGGAGAGAAGGACAGATGCCTCTCACCTCCCCCTCCCCAAACCAAACGTCTGTGGCTGGAGAAAGGGGGTGTGGATGCTGGAGAGGCAGAGCACACATGCCCACTAGGCGGTTCTGACTGGGGTTTCCAACACTTGGCGGGTAGGAAGGCCTAAGCGGTGCACCTGCCTTTCCCTCCTCTCCCTGACTCCTGGTCTTTCAGGCAATTCTATAAGCCAGGAAACAGCAAGACCATGCACTTGCTTTACTCGTCATGCATCTTCCACCAGGAATGCCTGTGCCCCACTTCCCTAACTAATAACTCTGTGTGCATCCTGTAAACCCTGTCCAACTGTGCGGGGACCAGAGGAAGGGCTCCATGCAGACAAGCCTGGCCCTCCTTTCTCCTCCTCTGGACCTGCCTCTTTCTGCACAAACACTTGCTCAGTCCCGGCTTCCCTGTTCTTCCTTCTCCTGGGACAGTGCCTCTGAGCAGGCTTTCCTATCTCATGAAAAGTCATGCATCTCTGGGCATAACACATCACTCACCCACGAGCCTCCCAAATCTCCCCACCCCTTGCCGCCCCTCCTACGGCAGCCACCTTCCGCGCATTGCATTTCTCCTCGTCTTGTTCCAAATCGTTTTGATGTTTAGCTCTTTGGGGATGACACTGCTGCAAAGCTCGAGTTATTGCAGAATCACAACCAGCCCTGCATCATTCAGAAGTTTCCTGGGGAGCATTCCCACCCCAGATGGCAGAAGTCCCAGATTACACGAGCTCGATAAAGGGTAACATACGCTGGTTTTAGGGCTGAAAGCACGGGTTCAAGCCCTGACTCTGATGCATGAGGTAAATCACTGTGAGTACATTACTGAAGTCTCTGTGCCTCAGTTTCCTCATCTGAAAGATGGGTGATTCTATTAGCACCCTAAACCACTGGAAGCTCTTTGTGGACTGAAAGGCACTACGCATACATCATTCGTTATCTCCCTTGGTATTATGCCACTCACTCACTGGGTGACAATTGCTTTCTGAGCTTGGCTTCTTCTGAGGAACTTTCTTTGGCTATCACCAACCCACTATGATCACTCTCTTATTCCAGTAGGATTTCTTATCATGTTCCTTTTGTTCAGAGCTTGCAGAGGCTCCTGTGGAGAAAAGGGGTGTCTATATCTGGCCTCATGCTGGTTTTTTATAACTAGCTGTGTGACCTGGGGCAAGTGACTTAACCTCTCTGAGCCTCCTTTCCTTTATCTGTGAAAGGGAGTTGACAATCCTTCCTTGGAGAACTGTCATGAGGCTTTGCAGAACGCAGTTTGTGAAGTATGCTATAAGCCTTGCACTATAACTATATATGTGTTATAAGCCCTGCATATAATATACTAGTTATATAAGTTATAAGTTCCTTCCTGCCCCCTTCTCTTCATTCCCCCAGCCTGCGGACAGGCTCATCAGAAGGGGAGCAGAGTGTATTTTAGTTAAGAATCAGGATTCTCTGTGATATTTCTATTCTTTCAGGGAAGTCATGAATCAGCATTGTTTTCACTGATTAATTTTCCAGGCGGATCCTTAGAGGTTCTATCAGGCCTCCCCTCAGGCCCTTCCCCTGGCCTCCTATTCTTGTAAAAATGAGAAAAACAAGTTGCATCAAGAAAATTGCTTGTTATTTATCTGTCCCAAGGTGACCCCTACAATGGAATAAGACAAAGAGGGCCGCTGATTGGAGATATCTTTTTGAGCCTCTTCTCCAAGTACCCACCTAGGGATCCATGGAGAAGAAGGTCTTCCTGGATTCCCGACCAAGAACCAGGAAGGTTTACCCCAGAGCAAGACAGCATTTGGGGGAAGGTTGGGGGAAGTTCATTCATTCATTCACTGGGTATTTATTAAACATCTGTGGTGGGCCAGGCAAGTTGCCGGGTGCGAGGCATGATGCTGAACCAGCAGACAGGACCTTGCTCTCATAAAGCTTAGAGTTTACTAGCAAACACAGCATTGGAACAGTCCCCCATAACTATATCTTGACTTGCAACTACTCCCTGCATCCTAAACCTTTCCTGAACTGGAAGCTTCTTACAAGGAAGAGCACTTGAATTTTCTGGTGATAATTGGGGATTAGCCACGTCAAGTCTCTGAACCAGACCATGTCAGGTTCATTCAGTAGCTGTGGACTGAGCACTCCTACACACCAGGCACCAGGGGTGAGGTTACAACTAAGACGTAGTCCCCATCCTCGGGAGTCCATAGTGGACTGATGGAGACAGATGCAGCATAAGAGGGGCTCTCGCTGAGGTGGGCACAAGTACTGTGGGACCAGAGAGAATGCACAGCCACATCAGTCTTGGGAGGAGTGAGGGAGAAGCTTCTCGGGGACGCTGGCTCTGAGAAGACCTTTTCCATCCCGTCCACTTCACATCTACTTCGGCAGCCTGGTCCAAGCCATCATACTCTTGTTTCCTCGACTCTGCCCCTACCTTTCTATCTTCCACCTTTACTGCCCTGTGGTCTGGTAGCCATAGTGCTCCAGCAATGTCCTGATAAAGCCAATCAGATAGAGCCACCGGCCCCAAGTTCTATGAGACTTGACCAGAGCTTGTAGGAAAAGACCACGAAGTTCACATGTTCTGGGCCTGGTCTACCTCTGTGGCTCCATTTCCAGTCTCACTCTTGCCCCTTCTCTGGCCTCAGCTCCTTCCTCCCCCTTTAGAGCCTCTGTACCCACTGTTTTTTGTACTGGGAATGTTCTTTACTCCCTTCCAGTCCAGTGTGTTCATCCTTAGACCTCTGCTCAGTGTCACTGTCCCAGGAATGGCTTTGCTCTGATCCCTGAGATGGTCGTCCTCACCTTGCCCTCCCTTGCCCTGACTCCCCGTGCATTGCTGTCACAGCACACAACATTTTCCAGGAGTGTACCTTGTGCTCAGAGGCATGGCCCCCTGTCAGCTATGTGAGCCCAGGGACCAGTTTTGTGTCACCACCACCACCAGCTGAGTGGAGAGCCTGGCACCCAGGATATGCTCCGTTCATATTTAATGAAGGATGGCTGTCCTCACGCTCACCCCAGGTTTTCTAAAGGCAATAAGAAACAGGGACACAGGATTGATATGAGCTCCCAGAGAGCTAGAATTCCACCTGGGGTGAGGAGGTTTGCCTGGGATTAGTGACCGAGAAAACTGA